>NC_056726.1:840939354-841149399 GCF_019279795.1 Protopterus annectens | reverse complement strand
TTTTAAGGTCCCCCTCAACACCCACTGGTCATACTGGAATTTCTGGTTTTGAGATTTTGAGAGAATTTGATTTTTTAGCTTGTGAAACACTGACTATACCTGGCTTATTTGCAGTTTATGTAGACCAGTTCTATAGTCTCACCAAGCTGTCCCTATTCTTTTGTACCTGATGGGGAATGTTGTCTCCTTAGTGTTTTGTGTAACAAAAAGCAATGCACACAAATGCAGTGCTTGTGGTAATATGAAAATGTTTCTCTTAACAAAGTCTTTAACAGATTTTAGGAAAGTTGTACTAAAGGCCAGCAAGAATAAGGCTCCGTATTTGAGAGTAAAGGACCAGCCAGTGACATTTGAACTGAAAGGTGCAGTCCGTCAAATCACTACTGGGAGTCCTGAGGACCAAGGTGGGTAGTCAAAAACAGTGGTTTCATGCTCTTTTGTTTTTTTTTTTTTCACTAAGCTTGCAAAATCTACCTCTGTTTTCTTAACTACTTTCTTTAATATTCAGGACATATTCAAATGGTAAACACACGTGTACCTATCATCGCGTTGGTCTTTTATTTATTTGTACATTTCTGTTACATTATTCTGGTTTATGATTTTTTTTTATTTCTGTTTGTTGACCAGACAGCATCACTGAGTAATGTTTATATCACTTTTCCTGAGGAACACAAGAAGTCACAATACTTTAGAGGGAAATATAGAAATGCATGCAGTAAGACAGTTTACCGACAGCACATAGTGAATTCACCTAACACTCTGCCTTACTGTATTCAGGTAATAGTACCTGCTACCCTCTTCTGGCAGTCTACTCAAACTGAGAGTCCCTCCCACTGCTTATCTGTAGGTGTGAGGGACCAATCGTGTCAGTACAGGATACTGCTTTACATATCCACAGAGAGGAACCTTTCAGTTTTCTAGTGCCATAGTAAGAGAAGGGTCTCTTGGAAGACTACTCCTTACTCTGGATTTCTTCAGCTGCTGAGCTCGGGTAAGAAACCCTTCTGGGTTTTATTTCCTTCCTCTGCTTTTTTAATCAGTGTTTGAATAGTGTATTCTGGTGCTTTGACTGTTTTTTATTGGAAATTTATATATGACTGCACAGTGTAAATTGTATACTGTTCATGATAAGCTGATTGAGGGTTTCTGAAGATGTTTTTCCCTTGAAATGTGTTTTATGGCTTTTTGTAAATGTTTAACCAAGTTTCTATACCAAAGCCGCGTTAGTACAGTTCCTTGTGCTTACAAAGCCATGAGTTGGTGTGGTGGAAGTACCACAATTGTGCATAACACAAGGGTCAGACTTGTCCTCTGGGGCTGTACCATTGCCTAGTTAAGGTATAAGACAACCAAATTCTTTAGGTGCAGGGGAAGTCAGGGGTACAGAATCTTTTGCTGGTGTTGATACATCTCCTCCTGGGAATTCTCCCCTAGTGTATCGCATGCAAAAAAGAGACAAGTCCTACCAGGTTGCAATGTAGTAGTCTCCAGCTGTGGTTTCACCTGGTGCAAACCCAGGTTATGAGTAACACCGGCTTTCCCATCCCTATTCAACCTCCCAAAGATCGTGATTTTGAAGGGGATCTGGAATTTTAAGTTTCAGAAGTGTCATAGTCTGACTAGTCAGTTTCCTCTGAGGACGAGCAGGTTCAGAACACCAAGCAGATGTTTTATTTTTCCCAAATGCTGGCTAGATTTAGGGATGTATTCAACTGGGAGCATTCATCTGATGCCCCCAAGATCAGCAGGGTATATGATTTTTTTGGAGGATGAGGCCCCAGATATGGCATCCTCCCCTCTGTTGATTCCAACATTGGTGGATGCTTTTTAAGAAAGTTTGAATGAGTCTGTACCAAAAAAGGGTTTAAAGAAATTCAGGATGTGTGCACTGTTGGACTCTTGGCATTCACATTTTTCCTTACTCAAACAACTTGCTGATCTGTATCCAGGAGTTTAGAATTACAAGAAAAGGTCTCAACCATACTTTCCCAGCTGAACTTTCAGTAGTCGTGCCTTACACCCTCACAAAGACTCATCTTCCTGGGATACTTAATAGACATTGACATAAGAATGGCCTTTCTTCCTGATGACAAGGTCCTGTCTTGCCAGACAATGTTTCAGGAATTCTCCAGGAGGAGCTTTTCCTCATCAAGAGAATTCCTATAAAGTCTGGGACATATGGCATTCATGATTCTCTTCATATTGCTGTCCCAGCACCTACATTCCCTGGAATCCTAGTTGCTGTCCTTCATGAAATGAGAGTTACAGTGGTGGAGAGCACATTTGAGCATCAGTCTAGGACTTCCTCTCTTCCCACTTTTTCTGGTGCAGTCTGTCCAGACAGATTCATCAGAGTTTGCTTTGCGAGCTTTGTCTATGGGAGTACAACCATGCCATTTGGAGACCCAGGAATACACGGAAGCACATCGATGTCAAGGAAATGTTGGCAGTGATCCATGCGTTGAAAGACTTTCACCACCTGTGGACTCCAGCTCCTCCTCTTGTGGTTATGGACAGCACCACAGTTATGCGGTCCCTCAACAAACAGGAGGATACAAGGTTATACTGTCTGTGCTGGATGGTAGTGATGGCCTGGGAGCTCCCTTTACAGCACTCTGTCATTGTTCAGATATCATACATCCCACTGGAGCAAAACATTGTTGCAAACTAAGCAGATATGAGCAGACCTGCATGAATAGTATTTCATGGCAGTGGTATTCTGGAATCTAGACCAGATTTGGGATCACCTCAAATAGATCTATTCATTTTCTTTTAAAACAGAGAGCAGAAGAAATTCTGTTCCAGACATCCTTGCAGCCATGCATGGAGGACAGGCCCATTCTCATTCCCTTGGATGGGAATGTCCTGTATGCGTTTTCACCCTTTCCACAGTTTCTCAAGGTACTTCTAAAGATTCTGGAAGGAATTACAAAGAACATTGTGGAAATCCCCCTATTGGACTAGGCAGTCTTTGTTCTCCCTTCATATGGTATTGGCCAAGGGCGATTGCCACATACTTCCTCGCACTCTAGATTTGCTCACACAGTCTCAGGGGAGATCGGTGCACCCCATTTTGGAGCAACTGCAACTGACAACCTGGATAATTCAATCTTGAGTCTGTTTAGGTACTTGTTTCATGAGGATGTGCATCAGGCGTTAAATGAGGATGTGCATCAGGCGTTAAAGGAGGTCAGAAAACCTGTTGCTAGAAAATCTTGTGTTTACAAATGGATGAGGTTTTCCAAGTGTTGCCTAAACTAGAGTAGAGCATCTCTTGAGGTTAACATTCCTCTAGTCTTGAAATATTTGTCAGCGCTACTTCAGGATGGCTTATCATATGTTTCTGTTAAGGCAATTTTAATGGTCAAATCTTCTCCTCTGACAGTGGGATCCCTCCGATTTCTTCTATTTTGATAAAATAGTTAATGAAAGGAGTAATTGCATAGGAGACTCCCTCAGAAGCAGATTCATCTTTTGTGGGATCTTGACTATGTTCTGGAAAAATTTACCTTACCACCTTTTGAGCCTTCTACTTAGCCTGATCTGAAGCTCTTAAAGTGGAAATCTGTTTTTGCTTATTGCACTGGCATTTGCAAGGTGAGTCTTTGAGCTGCAAGCTCTCATGGTGGGGCAACCTTCCCTTATTTTCCAGAGGAAGAGGGTTGTGTTATACACAAATCCCTCACGAGAAGTCACAATAAGTCTTGAAATGCATGCAATGAAAATTATTTATTGACAGCACATAGTGAATATAACACAGTAAATGAGGCACGAAATATTGACTCACAGTACGTATTTTTGTTTTAGCATAGTACAGTAAGAGAGAAAATAGAGCAGGATGAGTGGGGAATAGCAGTAAGAGTTGTGGAGTATTAAACTTAGTGAACTAAAAACTACAAGAAATGCATGTTAAAGAAAAACGAGGTAAGGGCTTGTTTAGTACTGCCAGAAATAGTCTAAGCTTTGTTGTGGAATTGCTAAATACAGAAGGAGAGTGCATGTAGGGCAAGTAGATTATAGAATGAGAAGAATGTGAAATGGGCTGGACAGCAGTTGCATTTGCTTAGAAAATAAAGAATTTAATTGGATGGCTGCCCAGTAGCTTTTTTTTTTTTTTTTTATAAAAGAGTACAGTAATTTGTCACTGCTGTGCATTTATAATTGGTTTTGAATCTTTTAAGAGTGGCTTGCAGATGTCTCGTAGAGCTTATTACAGATCTTGTAGGCGTGAGTGAGAGCGCATGTGTGTGTGTGTGTGTGTGTGTGTGTGTGTGTGTGTGTGTGCGCGCGCTGAAAGCCCTGTTACTAACTCAGAATCCCCAGTAACTATCTAAAGTCACAAGTGGTCAGGTAATATTGTTTGAGTTACGACTGTATCTGATGGTTATTTTTAGTTGACAATAAAGTAGCCTTCAGTTTTTAATGATCTTCTGACTCTGTACCTGTAGTGTTTAGGACATGCATTTTTTGTGTCCTATGTTGGGCTTATCTTTTTCATGAATCAGAAATCAGGGAAAAAAACTTTTCCAGCTACATAAGCACCCGCATTCACTAAGACTACTACTTTGCTGTTTGCACACTTCTGATCATAGTCCTTGTTTAGTGAAATGCTGCATTCAAATGTTAAGACTTGTTCAAATAGCCTTGAATTACTAGCCAAGATCCATACCAAAATTGACTTTACTGCCTCAGGGATGCGTATGACATGGGCAACTACTTCAAGTATTAGTGATTTAGTCCTTCAAATTGAAATAAGCTATCCCTGCAACCCTGAGTTCTTTGATGCTACTTACTAAGTTTGGATCTTGACTCTGGTGCATATAGATGAAAAGTTTCCATATTAGATGGCTAGAAGCAAATCTACTAACTTTGTAGTTGCCGGATTACCAGCCAGCAAGATTCCCTGGTGAGGAACACAAATTCAAATCTACTAACTTTGTAGTTGCCGGATTACCAGCCAGCAAGATTCCCTGGTGAGGAACACAAATTCAAATCTACTAACTTTGTAGTTGCCGGATTACCAGCCAGCAAGATTCCCTGGTGAGGAACACAAATTAAAGTACTGCTTTAAGTGCCAGCAGCAGTCTAAACCTTCCACCCTCACATGTTCAAGACAGAAACATTTGGGCTAAGAGACTTCCAAGATGGCTGCACAGTGAGTAACCACTTAATTCTAGGTCTCCCAGTGTGAAAATAGAAACAAAGCAGAGCATGCCAATACACTTGTGCTTATGGGTAGATTTCAGTAACTGGCTAGTACGTGTACTGCCTGGATGCCTGGAAGAAAGTAATACAGAGGATCTGGAAAAAAATCGGCTGTAAAACCTGAGAAAGAAACACTAACTAGGGAAAGTTCTGCAGCTGTTCAGCAAAAAAGCAGTGCAACCTCCAGACACGAATTTCAGTAACCTGCAGGAAGATATAAGACAACTGCACACAGACCTGGTTAAAATAAATGGAACACTGATAGAGTTTATCATCACAAACAACAAAAGGTGTAAGAAATGGAAGAAGCTTTAAACAAATATTCAGATGAGGTAGTAAAGCTTAAAAAAAAATCAGTGTTTGAAATGAAGAAAAGGCTGGCTGAATATGAGACTGCTCAGGAAGAGATGTTTCAAAAAACAGTAGGATTAGGGGACAGAGCATGTAGGGAAAACCTGAGATTTTCAGCTATACCAGAGAAGCTGGAAGGAACAGACTGCATTCATTTTATGAAAGCAAAAATAAGCAACTGTACTGGTGTTCCACAGCAGGAGTTTTGTTGAAAGGGCACATCATGTGTATGCTCCAAACTTGGCTATGAGAAGGCAACCTAGACCTTTAATAACAAAGATACAATTGATATTAACAAAATTGTGGCAGGACAAAGCACTAAAAGTGAGAGACAGCAGAGTTGATTGTGGAGAATGATTACTCATTGTACACCAGGCAGACGAGAACCAAATGTATTCCACTATTCAGGAAATGTTGAGATGCAGTTGTGAGATTCAAACTGCTATACCCATTTGTCTTCAAAGTATTCTTCCCTGGAGGGACAAAATCATTTCTGATGGAAGTACATGCTAAGGAGGAAATATAAACATTTGTCCAATAAAAAGTGAGCTGTGAAACATCAAGAGATTCTGCTTCTTGTTCTTCTGGTAATAAGACCACAGAGAGATTGTACCTATGAAACTTTTTCCAGTGTTTCATCGGAAAATGTTGGAGTTAATGATGGGGAGCACAAGAGCTGACTAGAAGAATTGAGAGTTCATGGAAAGTGAAGCAGAGACGGGACTTGGGTGATGGAGATGAACAGTAATAAAACCAGTAACTTAATGTGGGATTACAATGCAATAATTGTGTGTGAAATATGACAGATCAAGAAAATATGGAAATATTGAACCTTTTCTTTGCATGCTATAAAGTTTTCTCAGTTATTTTTAAGTGTAATAGGGATTGTAAGCAGGTGGTGGCATCTTTTTCTTTTCTTTCTCCCTTCTCTCTCCTTGTTCAGTTTTAAGAAATGTAGGCAATGCAGTGAAAAAAAAGCCTAGTTGAAAGACCATGACAAAAGAAAAATGAATGTGCATTTTCCCATTCTTGCATGTGGACATGACTGGATTAAGGGCCTTAGACTGATTTAATGGTAAGTTTTAAGAGTAAGCAAATAAATGAAAAAGAATATTGAATATTATGAGACCTTTTTTCTAGCAAATACATTTATGCTCAGTAGCAATTCTGCACATGGTCTTCATGTTTCTGTTGAAACAATCTGATAAAGAGAAACTGGCTGCCTGATTGCCATGTCTCCCTGGAGACAATCTGATAAAGAGAAACTGGCTACAGGCTGGTGGAGAGTGGCTTGGCTGAAGGGGAAAAAAAGAAAAGAGAAATTAGCTAGGACATAATGTTCTCTGAAAGCATTCAGGAGAATTCCCTGCTGGGAGAGCTACAAAGCTAAGATAAAAACAGTTAGAACTTAGTAGAAGCACAAACTGCATCATGCATTTTAGCATGCATGCCCTTTCATTTAGGTTAACTCTAGTCTGTGAGTGTGGCTGCCAGTTTGGGACTTTCATTCCTATTTGGAGGGTAAAACTTTAGTATTTGAAGATGTATATAGTTTTGTCTGTTAGTATTAAGTTAATATGTTTTAGGGGGCTATTGAGGTGTGTTTGACTTGTTGGCGGGACAGATTTGTGTCCCAGAGACTCCCCCATGTATTGAGTAGACTCCCTCTCCACATTAAGCAGACTACCTCTTTACCCCTTTTTAAGCGCAATTTGAATAGCTGGATGGGAAACAGAAAATATACCCCTGGAATTCCACTCGTGTCCCTTCTGAACAGGGGCATCGGGTGGTGATTTGTCTAAACATGGGTTAAACTCTTGGCTAAGCTTATAAGTGTTTCAGGGAAATAGCCTAGTAACTTCCTATGATCCTATGAACCTAAGTCAATGTGATAATGTACATCCAAATCCTGGTCCCCCTCTAGCCTGTTATAACCCCCCAACCTCCTTAAAGTCCCTAAACTTCACCACCATCAATCTCCAAAGCATTAGAAATAAAATACCATGCCTACATGCCTGGTTAGACAAAAACAAACCAGACTTCACTGCCATTACTGAGACTTGGTTAAAACCTTATACCAAAGATGCCAAATTCCTACCCTCTAATTACAACTCCCACAGAATAGATGGACCATATAAAAAAGGGGGGCCTTGATATACCCAAACACCTTCCCTGTAGTTCAATACACAAAACCTGTCCCACAATTCTCAACAGCAGATATACTAGTATCCTTTCTAAAAATTAATAACAGTAAAAACCTTTGTATCATAGTCATATACTCCCCCCCCCCCCAGGCAACAACATTTGTATACTTTAAGACATTCTTGCCTGGCCAACTAATAACATTACAAATGAAACCATCATCCTAGGGGACATTAATATTAACTGGCTTGATATTTCTAATCAGAATCCTTCCACTGGCATAAACCTATATAACTATACTTGTCTCCGATCCTAACAAAATCTCCTCCTCCGGCACACTACCTAACAGTATTAGTAACCACTGACCAACCTTTTTAACTCATAAGACCACCTCAGTCCTAAGCACACACCAAGCTATGCAAACCAGAGTTTTATCTCACTTCTCCCCAGCACCTTTAATGAAATCTTACAAAGGATCAACTGGACCCACTCAAATATCTCCTTCTCCATGAGGCTGTTGAATTCTTCAATTCAACATTTCTTAGAATTTTAAATAGTTTAGCCCCACCTCACCTAAAAAGAGTAAAAGCTAAACAGGCAACCTGGGGTACCAAACACACAAAGCAAATTATGTCTTCCAGGGATAAAGCTTGGAAAACCTGGCAAAAAAATAAAAATCCTAATGACCTCAGTCAATATAAATAATTGCGCAACCAGACAAAACAACTAGTGATTAAAAATAAAAAAGAACATTTCCTAAGCCTTCAAGAACAACACAAACTCAACCCAAAGAAATTTTGGAGCACAATCAATTCCCTACTTCATCCAGTTAAAAATAACAATCCTTGGCCTAATCCAGATAAAACTCCCACTGAGGTAGCCTCGTTCTTCAATTCGTATTTTATCAACACCATAGCTAAACTCACCACTAACTTCCCACATATAGACTCCTGCCCACTTGAACTTCCCAGTTCACACTCCTCTACTACTCCTCTGTTCTCATTTTCACCTATACCAACTTCCACTATAAAAAAATACTTCATAAAGTTAAACCTTGTACTAACGCACCAGACAATTTGCCTGCTGAATTTCTGCAACTATCTGCAAACTCCATTGCCTATCCTATCCAAATACTCTGCAGTAGATATATTCAGGAGTCCAGTACACCAAACATATGGAAGAAAGCATTTGTTTTTCCACTCCATAATTTCTGACCCATCGTTATCCTGTCTCCCATCTCTAAAATATTAGAAAAATGTGTTCACACTTTACTATCTTGTCCAAAACAGATACTTCCCCCCAAACAGCATGGCTTCAGGCCAGATCATAATACCTGCACTGCTCACATATCCTTTATGGACACAGTAAACAGGGCTTGTGATGCCAGTTACATATTCTCCTTACTGTTTTCCTATATCTTTCTAAGGCCTTCATCACGGTTTTACATCCCCTTCTGCTCACAAAACTCACCAACTTAGGTCTCTCACCTCATACCTTAAACTGGTTTTCAGACTGTCTCACCAATAGGCAACAATCCACCAAATGGCAACACTCCCTCTTACCTTTTCTCCACACAACCACAGGTGTACCTCATGGATCTCTACTAGGTCCCCTCCTTTTCAGTGTATTCATTAACAACAACTTCCACACCATCCTTACTCGTGGCACAGTTAACCAATAATGCAGATGATGCTACAATAATCTGTACTGGCAAATCTATATCTGAGTTACAGTGTCTTACCCAAAATGCTTTCACTTCAACCGAAACTTGGATGTCAAACAACCATCTCACTCTAAATACCAGTAAAACCAAACTTCTAATATTCCCCCCAAAAAAACTTCCGCTGTGAACAAGAATGATTTTTCTGTCCAATCCCATAATAATACTCTCAAAGTAATTCCAAGTACCAAACTGCTAGGAATTATTATTGACGAAAATCTAACATTCAACCTCCATATCCATAACATAAAGCAAACACATCAAAAATTAGGTACCTTCTATAGACACAAATACTACTTAATATTACTGCTAAAAAAGCTCTAGCATCATCCTTCCTGCTACCATCTCTACTATATGGTGACCCAATCCTCACCAATATCTAGTCCCAATCTAGTGGGGAATGGAATGCGCTTTGCAGCAATGAAGATGTGTCTGGGGAACCCAGAGGTGAAAGTATAACAAAGGAGGGAATATTTTTAAGACATTTATGAACATATTTGGCATGGAAGATGTGAATTCAGTAGACGTTCAGAGTGAATTTACATAATATTCCCCAAGATATAAAAACTGGGCTAAGTTAGACAGCATTTACATTTCACAAGAACATGTGCATTTAATTAGAGGTCTTGAACAACTATTTCAGATCATGCACCAATAATAACTAAAATAAAAACACAGGGTAATGAAATAAAAATAAGACACTGGTGCTTTTCCACCTATCTGTTGAAAAGAGAGGAATTTAAGGAATGGGTAGTGGAGATTATTCAGAAGCTGTTAGAGAACATAGAAATTTATTCTGAAAATATAACTAGGGAGTGGGATAAAATTAAACTAGAGTTTAAAAATAGGGTGGAAATAAAAGAAAGGGAGCTATGGTTGAGAAGTAACAAGAATTATTTAGAGGGACTGACAAATGTTAAAATATAGCAGAATAGGGTGATCTCACAGAACAAGAGGGTTAACTGCAAAATGCTAAGCAGAAAATAAAGGATTATATCGATAATATGCACAAGTTTAGAAAGATCGCTGATAAGCAACTGTATTTTGATAACACTAGAGCACAAAAACTTTTAGCACTACGACTCAGGCAACAGAAAGTAGAAAGGGCTGTCGCAAGCTTAGGGAGCCTATAACAAGGAAGGTAATAAGAGTTCCTGTAGAGGTATTAGAAATATTTCAGAAATTCTGCGAAACTCTGTATAAAGCAGAGAAATATGGAAATCAAGAAAATATCCAAATGGAAATGTTTATGGAAGAATGAAATATGCCAAGGTTAGAGGTAGATGAGGCTCAATTACTAATGGTTAGGATAGGAGGAGATGAGATAAAAATTATGATGTATAACCAATCTACAGGAAAGTCTCCAGTAGTAGATGGTATTCCTGTGGAAGTCTGGAAGCTAGGAGGTAAAAAACTTATAAAGATCTGGAAGGTTTTATTTAACAGTATTTTAAGAGGAGGAGAAGTATTAACTTACTGGAAGAAAGTGGTAGCTGTAATACATAAAGAGGATAAAAATCCATCAGACCCATGTTCATACAGGCCCATTGCAATACTAAACCATGATTATAAAGTGTTCATGTCTATAATGGCTAAAAGAATGACAAAAGTAATGCCAAAATTGATAGGTATGGATCAATGTGGTTTTGCAGAGGGGAGGCAAATATTTGGCAACATTAACAGAACACTGACAATCCAGGGGGAAGCAAGATGTAAGAAGATACCATTGTTGCTGGTAGGTCTTGATGCAGAGAAAACATTTGACAGAGTAAGCTGGGACTTTATGAGCAGGTCAATGGAAGCATTTGCATTTCCTGAAAGAATTGTAAAGTTGATTAGAAGAATATATGAAGGATCGGAGGCAAAAATTGAAGTGTGTGGGGTCCTCTCTGATAATTTCTGGTTGAACAAAGACACTAGACTGGGGTGTCCTGTTTCCCTTTGTTATTTGCATTATGTTTAGAACTCATGGCAAAGAAAATAAGGGACTCAGAAATTCAAGGATATAATTGGTATGGTATTCAAGAAAAGCTGGCTCTGTTTGTATGTAATATTATTTTATACCTGACAAAACCAGAAAGAGACATTGCAGTGTTGTGGAACATTTTGAGACAGTTTCAGATCTTTTCAGGATACAAAATTAATGAAGCTAAAACAGAAGCAGTAGCGGTAAGTTATGTACCCGCACATAGGTTCAGAAATATCCACATGTGTATGTGGACATGATAAAATGAAGTACTTAGGAGTATGGATTAAAAATGATTCTGGTGCGGCAGCTAGGAATATGTGGAAGAGACTAAAAATATAATACAAAAACTGAGAAAATGGAAGCTTTATTATATGGATATTAGGATACAAGCAGGCAAAATGTTTTTAGTCCTTTTAGTCTTATACACAGGTCAGGCATATTTTTATCACTGTAGTAGAAGTTGTGGATAGCATTTAATAAGGAGCTGAAGGACTTTATCTTTGAGGGAAGATGGCAAGAGTCAAGTGGGATAAGCTGATTCTTCCACTAGAACAGGACGGCTTGGAATTACCCAATTTGAAGGGCTATTTCAGAGCTACACAGCTAAGGCTCCTATACATAGCACAAGCAGAAAACTATAATTGAAAGTGGAAAGAGATGTTGAAACAGGGTGGAAGCTCAAGAAACAAGGAGAGACTGGGATTTTGGACGTAGTCCTTTAACTTAATTTAGAAAAACAATAATCATACAGAATATTATATCCATAAAGTATGAGAAAGTATTTTAAGAACTAAGCCAACACGGAAATGGAGAAAGAAGATTCTGCTGATAGGGATGACTGCAGTTAGGGATATAGACAATAGGCAAGATGGGGCTGAAATTTATTGGAGAAAACTGGAAAAGGAACCAAGGTATTGGGAGCAAATAAATAAAGAGGGAAAGGTAATAGAATGGGAAGAGGCCAAGAATTTATTTGGAACAGGTTAGAGGTTGGCTTTCCTATCAAGGATTGATATCAGAGTATAGACAAATAGAAAGAAATAGGGGGTCCTAAATGAAAAACCAGCACTGTTAGAGTTTTTAGTAGAATCTAGAACAGAAGCCGCCATTAAAAAAAGAATAATTAGTAGAGCGTATAAATATTGCATGATAACTGTAAGAATCAATCAGAGGAGGTTAGAAGGGATTGGGAAGAGAGACTGGATAAGGAATTCACAAAGAAATAATGGGAGGATACACGTATGTCTCCCAAATATGCAACAAAATATGGAAGATTTAGGATTTTTGCTTGGAAATGTGTAGTTTTATATGCCAAGTAGACTCCAGAGAATATTTCCTCATGTAGACAGCAAATGTTGGCGGTGAAAAAAGAGGTACTTAGGAACATATTTTCTGTGAGTGCGGTGGCTTGGCAGACTTTAAGGATTCCCTGCAGGATCCACTGTCGGAGATGCTAGGTGGGTGGATTGGTGTTATGAGGGAGATGTTTTTTCTGAGGTATGATACAGAATCAGAATTGCCTAGACATGGTAAGGCCTTGCTGTGTCTAATTATGGTGGCCACCAAAAAGCAATTACCAGAAAATAGAAATCAAAATCTAAACCAACTGCTGTATATTAGAAGTAGTGAATGTAGTAACAGAGATAAAACAACTGTGACTGAGATCTTTAGAAAAGAGTAGAATTAAACTACAAAGGAAAAACATGGGAATTGTGGGAACAATATGTACAGGGGAGCAATAAGGTTTAAAATAAGGCAGGACTTAAATGAGCTATGTAATGTTTGACTGAAAATGACTGGGTAGATTATAAGTGATCTATAATATTTGCAACTGGGAGTGTGTCAGTATGGTTTGTAATGTAAAATGCCTGCAACTTGGATTGTGTCGGTATGGTGTGTTTTCTTTTATATAAATGTATGATTGCTTATGGCGTAAGTGATGGCTTGATAAAGATGTTTCTTCTTTTAAAAAAAGGGGGTAGGAATTGAATAATTTACGTAATGTTGCTTAGGTTATATGATATATAGCAATATACGTGAAGTATAATGTTTGTTAATGTTAATTTGTTAATATAGTTTGATTACTTTTGTATAAATGTAAAATTGCCTGTGTGACAAGTAATAATTCAATAAAGGTGTGTTTAAAAAAAAAGGCAAACATTTGGGCTACATTATTTTTATTTTTATTTTATTTATTTTATTTGCATTTGTTAACCGGGAAAGTCCAATGGGTCTGGAATGAGCCCATTTTCAGTGGAGACCCGGGGAGAAAAGCTCCACAAAATTACATAAAAAGAAAAAAAATGAATACATATAGCAAAGAAATAATGAGCAGTACTATTACACTGAATGAAACTGGTAAAGAAAAAAGAAAAAAAAATCAAAGAAAGATTATAATCATGAAGTAAAAATGCATGTATTCAAATAATGCATGAATGAAATAACTGCAGGTAAAATAGCATGTATTCAAATAACATTGAGTGTAATATCTTTAAGGTTCATAGCTGTGGGGAGTTAAGTGCAGTGTAAGAATAAGAGGAGATAGAAGGGCTAAGGGGGGGCAGGATAAAGTTGCAGGGAAGCAGTATTTAGGGAGCATGAAGGGGAGGAAGTAGTGGTAATGGTATAGTTAGAGGTGAAATACTGGGGAGAGAAATCGGGGATTGGAGTTGTGTGTTGGGGCACAGGAGCATAACCAATGAGAGGAGAGAGATATAGTTTGAGGGATTTTTTAAAAGTAGTAGGATTGCTGACAGTTCTGAGTGAAGAGGGAAGGTTATTCCATGCTTTAGAGACAGTATAGGAGTACAACATTTGACCGGCTGAGAGCTTGGGTTTCACTATGGATAGTAGCATTTTGTTTTCGGACCTGAGTTGTCAGTTTGGATGGTACATGGTCAGTATGGAGGAGAGGGAAAGGCAGGTGTCTGTGTAGTGGATGAGCTTGTGGGTTGTAGCTAATTGTAGAAAAGTGAGATAGTGAAGGGATTCTAGCCAATTTAGTTGATGCAGTGAAGAACAGTGATGGGTAGAAAATGCTGAATTAGTATCAAATTTGCCGACTTTATTGTAACAAGAGTCCAGGTTTGTTCTCAAGGAGTACTGTAGGTTAGTGAGGATGAGAGCGCCATATAGAAGTGTTGGAAGCAGGAAGGATGAGGCCAGAGCCTTTTTTGCAGAGAAGCTAAGAAAGTAATTGTGTCTGTATAGGGCACCTAGCTTTTGATGTTTTTTTTTATGTTGCTGTAGATGTGAAGTTCGAAAGTTAATTTATCATCAGTGATGACACACAGCAGTTTTGTAGTGGGTACAACTTCAATAATGGTATTGTTTATGGGGTGAATGGAGAATAGTGACTTGTCAACAGGGTTGGATTTTGTGGGGGTAAATATTAAAAGGTTTGTTTTATTGGGGTTGAGGGCGAGGTGGTTCTGGAACATCAAGGTTTCAGTGGAAGTAAATGCTTCTTGGGTGAGATGCTGTGGTGCAGTGATGGATTTAGAAGAGCAGATGATAGTTGAATCATCTGCATAATGGATAACAGTATTGTGGGTGAGAGAGGAATGAAAGTTGACAAATATGCTGAATAAGAGAAGTCCCAGTATCGAGCTTTGGGGAGCACCTGTATTTGCTCCAAAGGTGGTGGTATTTCCATATTCATAAAGGATGCGTACACGTCCAGACTGGCAGCCCAACATAATGCATCAGAGATACTTCAGGTGCAACTAACATTGGATAAGACAGAGTGATTCAGGTCGTAGCCTGCTATAGGTCTCCAACCATGTCCCAGGACTCTCACTCCACATTCCTTAGTACCCTGGAGAATATTAGGGTCCATCCTAGGACTCTCATACTGGGTGACTTTAACTACCCCTCCATTAACTGGGAAAACTACTCGTGTTCCAATACACTTGTCCAACGTTTCGTGGAATTCATTAATTCCAGTGCCCTGGACCAGCTCGTTCTTACCCCCACTAGAGGTAGCAACATCCTTGATCTGGTCATTACTAACATGGGCGACCGCTGCTCTACACCAATAGTCAAATCCTACCTGGTTAGATCCAACCACAAACTAATTGCCTTGTAAATATACATCCATCCCACCCCCCTTGCAAAGGTAGCCACCATAAAAAACTTCTCCAAAGCTAACTTTGGGCTCCTAAAAACAGAGGTGTCTAACTTCACGGCACCCATGAAAATGGAGAATATTTGCATGACTGCCAAATCATACACCGATGCACTGTACCAACACGTACACAAATGCATGGATCTCGCCATACCCAATAGAACCAAGACGCTCTCCTCCAAAAAAGGAAGCCAATCTGGTAGTCCCCTGCCATAAACATACTCTACAACAGAAGGAGGAAACTGATGCAGAATAAGGTGAAGTCCCAAGACTGGAAAAACTCCCTTATTAGCCTCAACATAAAGTTGAGATCCCTCATCAAATCCTCTGAAGCTAGCTGTGAAAACAGGATTGCAGCAGATAGTAAAGACAAACACAAGGATTTCTGTAGTTATGTAAAGAATCTCCATGGCAATACCCAGATTTGCTCTGAGCTACTGTACAATGGTACCTCCTATGGATAACTAGATAGCTAACAGATATTGCCAGTGTACTGGCCGACCGAGTCAGTGCCAACTTTACCCCCCCCCCCCAAAGGACCAATCACAATACCAGTAGATTGCCAGGCACCCAGTATTACTGCTGCACATGTTAAAACAGCACTGTCCAAGACCAAGAATACAACTTCTATGGGACCTGACAATATCCCTGGCTGTGTTCTATGTGAGCTACAGAGTGAACTGGCACCTCACCTGTGTGCCCTGTTCAACTGCAGCCTCACCTCAGGCTTTGTCCCTACCGAATAGTGCACTGCTACAGTCATTCTTCTCCACAAAGGAGGAGCGATTAGAAACTCTGGGAACTATTGTCCCATTAGTCTGACGAGTCTGATATGTAAAGCTATGGAACGCATCATCATGGACCTAATAAACAAAGATGTAGGGAATCTCCAAACTCTGAATCCCACACAGATGTTCTTCATCTCACATTGCTGCAGTCCTTACACTTGGGTAGTCCGCTGTCCTCGGTCGGCCCGAATATCAAAGTATTAGGCTGACGTCGGTCATGGCGCTTAAGACTGACATCAGAACGTCAGGGTACAAATGCGCATGACCGACGTCATATCCTCAGTCTTTTTTGCCGCATGGTCCGATGCAGAAGCAGCGTTGCAAGTGCCGTTCGGCGTTCTGAAATTTTTTCGAATTCGGAGTTTCAGACAGAGTCAAAGTTGGCTAAGTACCCCGTTGGGGAATATTTTAGTTTTTCTTGCCTCAGTGGTTTACCGGATGTCAGAAAAAGTGAATAACTGTATTTCTTGTGGGAAGCAGATACCGCATAGGGATTATCATACTTTGTGTATTCCTTGTTTGGGGCCTGAGCACATTGTTGGGTGTCGCTTGTGCTAGGTTCAATAAGCGCACTATTGCGAAGGTTAGATTGTGCCAGGTTGGTCTTCGAAGCGGTGCAATTATAATATGCCGCCGGATGCTCCGCGCCCGCTTCTTCAAGAAGCGCAAAGACAAAGCAGCTAAACCCAGGCAGAAGAGTCGTCGTGCGGACGCCGGTTCTTTGAGGCGCCAGTGGAACCGGTGGTTCCCGGAGGCTTCTCTGGAGTCCCAGGGGAGACTTTGATATTGCAGGATGTGGCCTCTCAGGAGGCAGGTCAGGCTGAAGGGGCTTCTCAGGTTACTGTACTCCCCTCCCTTCCTAGGGTGGTTAGGCCCTCTCCTTCTGTTTCCAAGGCTTCTCCCAGAGGCAGGCCAGGTTTAGCTTCTGTTGGTGTCACTCCTAGTTCTACAGGATCTGTGCCCAAGAAGCACATGCTTAAAATGGCAGAAGATTTAATTACTTTGATTAGAGGTTCTTTGCCCCCTCCTGATAAGAGGCCTAGGGTGGAACCAGAGTTGGGAGTTTTGAGCAGGCTTGGATGTTTCAGAGTCTTCGGCTGAAGACTTGCAGGAGTACTCTCCTTATTCTGATTCTGATGCAGATGATTCGACTCCTGCTTCTCCTCCAGAGGATTTTTCTTTTTCAGAGATTCTTCATTCCATGAGGGAACATTTTAAGTGGGAAGGTCAGGACTTCTCTGATTCCAGGAAAAGGCTTAGGGAATTTTGCTTTTACCCCAGCATAGGCCTTTGGCTATACCACCTGTTCTGGATGTTGTGGAAGATGTGTTTGCAGAGGCTTCACTTAATCCTGATTCTTTGCCTCCTGCTCCTGTTAAACCGGATAGGTATTACAGGGTGCCTGAGGCTCATAAATATCTTTATAAGAGTCCTAGGGGACCCAGAAACTGTTAGTCAGGGACCTAAGGGTGTCAAGGCCTCTGTTGTAAAAATCCGGTTCCTCCAGATAAAGAGGCCAGAGCTTTGGATAGATGGGGAAAGAAAGTCTATACTTCTTCCACCTTAGCTATGAGGGCTTTGAATTGCCAGTTTCACATGTTGAAATATCAAAACTATCTTCTTTCTCAATTGAAGTCTAAGGTAGATGCTCTGGCGGAAGGCATTGAGTGTAAAGAATTACAAGATTTGGTGCATGTCTCGAACAGGTGGGTAAGCATTCTTTACAATGTGGTTTTGATGCTGTACAGGCCTCGTCTAGGGTGGCTGTCACTGGTTCAGTTCTTCGCAGGCACGCCTGGCTGAGGGATCAGAATTTATCTGACCATGTTAAGACAAGGATTTTGGATGCTCCTTTACAGTCTGATGTGTTGTTTGGTTCACCTGTGGAGTCAGTCTTGAAGAAAATGGAGGACAAGGCTAAGTCTATGCAGGCTGTTAAAGATTTTTGCAAGTTCAGCCTCCAGTTTAGTAGGAATTGGCCTGCTAAGGGGTGGACGTATCCCTCTTATGATTCTCAGTCTAGGGGTAGATCTAGACGTGGTAGGGGCAGAGCTCAGAGTTCCTTCAGACCTAGAACGGGGAGTTCACCTGCGCAGTCTTCGGTGAGGGCAGGGGCCAGTCCTTTCGTAAACAGGCCCAATGACCTACCTTTTCAGCTGCCAGATCCTTCTTGCCTGGCAGCACCTTTGGGAGGAAGGTTGGCACTCTTCAAGGAAAATTGGAGTTTGATTACTCAAGACAGATGGGTATTGGATATCATACACCAAGGTTACAAGTTTTATTTCCATACCTTGCCTCCTTTCAAAGGCATGCCAGACGTTCCTCCTCAGCAAAGACTAGAGGCTCACAAACAAATTTCTCTGCTACTTCAAATAGGGGCCATACAACCGGTCCCTCTACCAGAAGTGGGCCTGGGATTTTATTCTCGCCTGTTCCTAGTACCAAAGAAGGGGAACACGTGGAGACCAATTTTGGATTTATCTATCCTCAACACATATCTGGACATTCCCAAGTTCAAAATGTTGACGTTACAACAGCTTTTGCCTCTGCTGGGCAAAGATCACTGGATGGTGACTCTGGATCTCAAGGAGGCTTACCTTCATGTTCCTATCAGGCTCAGTTGCAGGAAGTATCTGCGGGCTGGGACTTCTCATTATCAGTTCTCTGCATTGCCCTTTGGCTTATCTACTGAGAGTGTTCACGAAAGTTCTGGCTCCAGTGATAGCTTTCTTCAGGCTAAGAGGAATACAGATCTATCCTTATTTGGACGATTGCCTGATTCTGGCCCAAGAAAGGACGAACTTCTTCATCATTTACAGTATGTGATAGCAGTGCTAAGATGCCTGGGGTATTCTGTGAACGAAATAAAGTCCAGTCTAGTACCCTCTCAGGACATGTGCTTTCTGGGTGTGAGACTGAATACAGCGTCCCAGATGGCCTTTTGACCCCGGACAAACAAAAGAATCTTTCTCTTTACTTCCATCAATTGTCTCATCAGTCCAGGCTGACTGCAAGGACAGTCCTTCAAGCCTTGGGGTTCATGGCATCTTGTATTCTGGTGCTTCCCAATGCCAAACTGCATATGAGGAAGCTACAATGGTATCTCAAAAATGTATGGACACAGCACTGCCAAGATATGGACACTGTCATTCAGATAATACCTTGTATTCAAAAGGAGTTTTTGTGGTGGGCTCAGGAATGTCACCTAAACAAGGGACTCTCTGTGACCCGACCAGAGGCGAGTCAGATTCTAACGACAGATGTCTCAGACAAAGCTTGGGGAGCTCATCTAAATGGAAAGTGGGTACAAGACACGTGGCCTGCCAGACTTCAACATCTACATATCAACTTGAAGGAGATGTTAGCAGTCCAATTTGCATTAATAGCTTTCAAGGATTTACTTCTTCCAGGGCAGGTGTTGGTTCTAACAGACAACACAACTGTCATGTGGTACATCAACAAGCAAGGGGAACGATTCTTATCCTCTATGCAGACAAGCAATGATTTTGTGGGAGACTGCTCTCAGTTTACAGCTGAATCTTCAGGCAAGGTTTCTGCCGGGAGCACAGAACTCCTTAGCAGATGTGTTGAGCAGACAAATTATGGATCCCCACGAGTGGAAATTGGATCCTCATGTATTTCAGAAATTGACAGTGTTATGGGGAACTCCAGACATAGATCTGTTCGCTTCTCCACTAAACTACCAGCTGCCAAAGTTTTGCACAAAAAGGTTTCATCCCACAGCTTGAAAAGTGGATGCTCTTTCATTCAAGTGGAGCAATCTTCATGTGTATGCCTTTCCACCTCTGCCTCTCCTCCCAAAGGTACTCCTGAAGGTCAGACAGGACAAGCCAAAGATGATTTTAATAGCTCCAGATTGGCCTCGACAGCACTGGTACCCATTACTGAGAAGTCTGGTGCGGAGCCTCCATGGCCTTTGCCTTGATTCCACACCTGCTGTCTCAGGAGAACAGTCATTTACTCAATGTCAAACTTCACTCTCTACATCTAACAGCCTGGCATATTCTGTTTTAAACCCTGGAGGGTCTCAGCTTCCACAGCAAGTTTTGAATGTTATTTTGGAGGCCAGAAGGCCTAGTACAAGGAAAGTGTACGCAGATAAATGGAAGAGATTTTTATTTTGGAGTACAGCAAAGGAATTTGATGTTTCTAAGCCTAATTTAAGTGTGGCTCTTCAATATCTTACTGAGTTACTGGACAAAGGTTTGTCCTTCTCTTCTATTAAGGTTCATGCTGCAGCAATTTCTGCTCACTATGACTGTGACCCACCATTGTTTTCTCATCCTTTGTTTAAGCAATTCCTTAGAGGGCAAAGAATATAAGACCCCCACGTGAGCTCCTACTCCTGCTTGGGATCTCAATTTTGTGTTGGAGAAACTCACTCTACAACCTTTTGAGCCTGCAGCTACTGCCGAGTTGAAATATTTATCATGGAAGACTGCTTTTTTGTTGGCCATTACCTCTGCGAGAAGGGTTTCTGAATTACAGGCCCTTATGGCGGTTAAGCCTTTCTTAATTTTCCATAAGGATAGGGTATCTTTGCGTACTAATCCTTCCTTTATGCCTAAAGTGGTTTCTAGTGTGGCTTTAAACCAAACTATTCATTTGCCTACTTTTTATGCAAACCCCCAAAATAAAGGGGAAAAGATTTTGCACACTTTGGATATACACAGGCAGTTGCGATATTATTTGAGCAGAACTAAAGGGTTCAGACAGTCTCAGCAGTTATTTGTTTCATTTGCTTTGGGTTCTCAGGGCAAGCCTGTGTCAAAACAAACTATTTCTAAGTGGATTGGGTTTTGTATTGCTTTCTGTTATTCCCATCATGGTAAGGTGATTCCAGCTGGGATTAGGCCTCATTCCACTAGGGCTACTGCCACTTCTACAGCCTTTTTAAGGGGGGTGGCAACTAAAGATATTTTGGAGGCAGCTACTTGGAGTTCAGTGCATACTTTCTCTAAGCATTACCACCTTCCACTTTACTCTAAATCTAGGGCTGGTTTTGCCACTGCAATTTTACAGGGCATTTTGGCAGCTCCTAATGCTTTATAGTTTTGCCATCCTCCCTTACCTCTGCTTTGGGATTCTACCCAAGTGTAAGGACTGCAGCAATGTGAGATGAAGAACATAGTACAGTTTTGTACCTACCATAAATGTAGATGTTCAAGATCCACATTGCTGCAGTCAACCCACCCTCCCTCCTTCCCGTCTGTAGTTAGAGGCGGTTGTGTGGTTTGGGTTGTGAATATTGTGGATAATTGTATATATTGTACATATGATTAGTGCAAGGGTGGTTGGTTCGTTTTTGCTGTCTTTTGGTTTTGACCTTTCTTTTTAGGGTCTTCTGACATCTGGGGCAAGAAAAGACTGAGGATATGACGTCGGTCATGCGCATTTGTACCCTGACGTTCTGATGTCAGTCTTAAGCGCCTTGACCGACGTCAGCCTAATACTTTGATATTCGGGCCGACCGAGGACAGCGGACTACCCAAGTGTAAGGACTGCAGCAATGTGGATCTTCGAACATCTACATTTATGGTAGGTACAAAACTGTACTTTTTTTTTTTGTGAAGGGTAGATCATGCCTGCTCAACGTGGTCAACTTCTTTGAGTCAGTCAGCAGAGCTGTGGATGAAGGAAAGGTAGTTCATACAGCTTACCTTGATCTGGCCAAGGCCTTTGATACCATTCCCCACTCAGGAATCATAGAAAAACTCACTAATCTAGACATCAAACCATATATCACTAGGTGGGTTGCAAACTGGCTCACAGGTAGAACCCACAGTGTGAAAGTAGTGGACTCAGATGGACTGTTATCCAGTGGAGTCAGATTACCGACCAGTCATGAGCGATGTCCCACAGGGGATAGGTCCTGGGTCCTCTCCTGTTTGGTATCGACTTCTCAGAAGTCCAGGCAAACACGAAGGGACTCTGGCTGACAACATTCACAGACTATTACAAGTTGGGGGCCATTATTAACTCCCCAAGTGATGTTGACATCCTACAGAAAGGCCTCACTGAGACCAACAACTGGTGTCAGAATCATGGCCTTAAGCTCAGTGCCAAAAAATGTGTCATCCCCTTTGGGAAAGACCCAATTCCCATGAATTACCACATCGATGGTAGTCCACTGAACACAGAAGGCGTTATAAGAGATCTGGGAACACAGGTTGACAGCAACTTCTCTCTTGACCACCACATTGCCACTGTGGTCAGAAAGTCCTTCTGTGTAGCACATCTCATTACTAAGGGTTTTGCATCCAGTAAGAAAGAGGTCATTGTTTCCCTCTACTCGTCCCTCATTAGGCCCGTCGAGTAGAATGCCCTTTTTGGCATGTACCCCACTAGACACCTGCAACAACTGGAGAGGCCGCAAAAGTACCTCGCAAAGAGGATCCTAGGCCTTAAACACTTGTCCTATAGGGACAGGCTCAAAAATATCCAACTATTCTCTGTCTCATATCGCCTACTTAGAGGTGATCTCTGCTTGACTTACAAAGCCATGTGTGACCCAGTTCTGTTAGAAATGCTACATCTAAAGAAATCCCAATCCCTCCACACCACATGCCTCAGAGACCTCTACGTTATTACGAAAATCAACAGAACATGCTGGATAGACCGGTTCATAACCCAGAGACTGCCCATGCTATGGAATACACTTCCCATACATGTCAAACAGAGAACACCGCACTGGCCCTCTTCAGGAGAAATCTTGATGAGTGAATGGGAAATAGAAAATTCACCCCGGGGATCACTCCAGTGGCTCTACTCGACAGAGGCACTGGGAGCTAAGGTCGGGTGACACAATGCCAGGATAATCCTATGGGGTAGGCTTGTAAAGGCTCCAGGGCCATTAGCTTAGTGCACACCTATGAACCTATGAAAGGGGGGGGGAGAGTGTTGCCATTTAGTAGATTGTTGCCTGTTATTTGAGATAGTTAGTAAACCACTGTAGGTTAGGGGGAGATAGTCCGAGAATAGAGAGTAAGCAGAAGGGAGTGGGAAATGGTGTCGAATGCCTTTGATAAATCTAGGAAGAGTGCTGAAACTAAGGAGCTAGCATCTCGAGCTCTATTGACTGTGTCCAGGAAGGAGATGAGGGTGGTGTTAGTACTATGACCGGGTCTAAAGCCATGTTGAGTGGGGGAGAGAATTTGGTGTTGTCACATGACTAAGGAGCTGAGTATGTATGTATTTCTGTAATATTTTGGATATTGGGGAGGGGAATGGCAATAGGATGGAAGTTACAGATGTCGGAGTTGTTGCCGCCTTTATGAAGTGGAAGGATAAGTACTTTTTTCCAGATGTCAGGTATGCGGGATTCCTGAATGGACCTGTTGAAGAGGATGCTGATAGGATATGCTGTGGAGGAAGCTGAGAGTTGTAAGTCTTCAGCGGGAAAGTTATCTGGTGCATTGGTACAGGGTTTGAGTTTGTGCAGGAGTTTTTTGATGGCGGAGGTGGGTGTGGGTTTTGTTGTAAAAGCAGGTAGAGCTTTTGAAGGGGAATGTACAGATGGAGTACCTGGTGGGTCAGTTGTAATAGGTGGGAAGGTGGTAGTTTTTTTTTTTGATGGTATCAATGAAGTAGGTGTTAAAGAGGAAGGATATCTCAGAGGGTGTTTATTTTCTGGGTTTGGGCATGGGTTGTTGTTAGTTCCAGGGTGGAGAAGGGAGTTGATTGCACTCCAGAAATTCCTTGGGTTTACTCTGTTGGTCTTGGATAGTGTGGAAATAATATTTTTGTCTTTGATAACTAGGCATTTAGCCTGATTGCGAAGTTGTTTATATTGAGTGAGGTTAGACAGTGTTTTGTTTTTTTGCCAGGGTTTCCAGGTTTTGTCCCTAGAGGACATAACTTGCTTTGTGGCCTTTGTAAGCCAAATAGCATGTTTTGCCTTGATCCTTTTTAACCGGAGTGGGGCAAGACTAGTTAGGATCCTAAGAAGTGTAGAGTTGAAGGATTTTACAGCTTTGCTGAGTGGGAGGAGTTTTAGTGGGCTCCAGTTAGTATTCGTGGGCTGACATATTTTGAATGCTGGGCGTGATCACTAGTGATTTGGGAGAGTCCCTGAGGAGGTGATTTTTCCTGGGTCAGAAACCAAGATCCAATCCAAGATTGAGCCTTTGTTTTCCTTAAAGTTGGGCCTAGTAATGTCAGAGATTAGCTGAGTATAGATGTGAAGGTTAATATCTGTAGACGGATTATCACTGGAATTATCTAGCTAGTTAATACTGATGTCACCTAGGATGATGGTTTCATTTTTTATATTGTTGGTTGTCCAGACAAGAATTTGTTCGAGTAGGAGTATTACCTGGGGGGGATGTATATGACTATAATGCAAAGACTTTTGGAATTGTTAAGCCTTAGGAAGGTAACACGTAGCTCTGCAGTGGAAAAGAGGGGAATTGGTTTGTAATATGGGATTACAGTAAAGCTGCTTGGGAATAATAAGGTGATGCCACCACCTTTTTTATGTTGTCTGTCAATTCTGAGGCAGGAGTAGTTTGAAGGTAGAAATTCAGTCTTTGAAATATGGTTTTACAGCTAATCCTGACCTCTCTGTTATTGTATGCTTGTGGTCCAGTATTGTCTGTCTCCTGTCCATCATGACCTTGTGGAGAGCTGGACTGTGGCGCACCACCAGCTGTTAATGCAATTGCTTGAAAGAGTTTAACATCTTAAGTATCTCTGTGACCCTTGATTTTTGAGTTTAATGACTGACATGTTTGCCTTTTCAACCATGAAATCATTTGGGTCAGAGAAGTCAGTATTTGTAGCCAGAAAAATGCTTTATTTGGTTGTAGAAATCTCACAGCTATGGGGCCTTGTGTGTAAGGTGAATTATATTTAGCAAGTATATGGGTGTTGTTTAAATTAAACAATATGCCCTTCTAAAAGGGGATTTGACTTGTCACTGAACATTCTTGTTGAGCTCCCTGTTTTCTCACCAAGGAAGAAATGACGTGAGAGGGAATATCTGATTTCGAATAAGGAGGTCCAGGTCCACCTTTCTTAGTCACTAGGACCAAGTCCGGCAGAACCTGAGCAGCCCCGCATCTGAAACTTTCCCAGGCTACTGGACCTTTCCTTTATATCTTTGTGAATAAGGATTCTGTGAAGATCTCTTTTGGCATGTCTACGTTCTTGCACCCAAGAAATGGTCTTGGGCTGCATTTGGTGATTTTTCTGGATTTTTATGACTTTAAAGCATTTTCAATCTCCTCACCTTCATGACATTTCCGACTAGATTCTGATCTCTTTGAGGCCTGTCTGGGACCTCCAAGCACCAGTGTGGATGCCAGTGAGAATTATATCAGTTGTGATTTCCACATTAAGATTGCAGCGCTTGACATGGACTTTTATGGCATCACTGCTATTGCCATTTGAGATGGTGCCTTTGGAAAACCTGAGGCATGCCTTTAAATACCATGGTCAAAGAACCACAAAGAAGGGCTTAAAGCACTACTACTAAACAACCAAAAAACACAGAAATCAGTGGTACAGAGGGAACTGACCATGGTAAAATGCACTTGTGAAGCAAGTAACCTGCTTGTTGAAGGACAAAAGCGCTTAACCTACAGTAATTTTTCTGGTACATGGTTATAAGCTTCACAAGTGCATTTTTTCTTAGTCAGGTATCTTGGTCATTCATGATCTCTAACAAAGATGAGGGGCCAGTAGGAGGACACACTGTGATTTCTTGGTGGTATATGACCATATCTCCTCTTTACTTCCTCCCTAAATCCATGACTTAAGGAAAGGGCAAGAAGTGCATCCCAGAAGTTGCCAAACTGGATATGGAGGAATATGGAATATTGATTCCCTACCATGACCCCAAATGATGTCAGCTGCCACTGGTTCTTGATTATTTGTGAGTTACTGTCTTCTGGCCTTTTCTTTTCCTCTGTCAAGGTGCATGTCAGCCATCTCTCATTGTCTGCTCTTTGATTTTCCCCTTTTTAATTTCTCCGAGCCGTCCGGGTTTCTAATACCATGATGGGAATGGACTCCATTTCTAAATCAGGGTATGATTTAAGTTCATGAAATTAATATTGTTTCAGTCTTTGATGTTAGCCAGAAGTGCTTTTTGCAGCACCTGCAGTGTGCCCAGTAATGACAACAACTGTATTTCTTATGGAGTTACATGTATTGGAAACATATCTAAGCATGATTGTAAATTCCTTTTTTATAAGACCCATTGCTCCTATTACTACTGGAACTGTCTGGGTATCTTCCTTCCACATTGTCCTTGTTTTTGCCTGCAAATCCTGGTATTTTATGACTTTGTGTCTCTCTCTATGTAAGACAGTGTCGTCACTGGGTGCAGCGACTTCAGTGATCAGTGCTACCTTTGTCTTCTTTTCTTGGACTATATCTGTTTTTGTTGCATTTTATTTTGAACTGTTAGGAATGGATAATCCCATGTGATATAAACTTCATCATTTTTATGATGCTTTGTGGCTCATGTTTCCAGTGCTTTTCAGCTACTTCAGTATTATAATGTTTGCACAATCCCTAATGCAACAGTCTTGCCACATTATTATGCATTTCAGTATGTAGTCCTCCTGCCAATTGTTTATCACAAGCAGCAACAAAATGTATGACTGTTTCCAGTTTTGTTTTACAAAACCTACATTTGTCTGTTTTTCCACATGTTCAATGGACTTTATAAACCGACATATACGTAGTCCACTATGTTGGGCTGCCAGTATTAACCCTTCACCTTTTGGTTTAAATTAATTTCTCCTTAACTATTCCTGTATTCAAGCCTGATCAACATGAGGATGTTACAAGAGTTTCCTAGACTTGCAACAGTATTTATACATTTTCCACATTTCTTGGCTTCTCATCTGACCCTTCACCTTATATTATTTGTTTTATTTATTTTTTTTTTGGCTCATTCAGTTGCTGCCAGATTTTTTATTCACTTCTGGTTTGATTTCCATTCCCGCGTGACACCAGTATTCTTCTGATAAACTAAGCATGGAAGTCACCTTACTTGTTCTCATCATACTTCAAAACTTTCCATACGTTTGGGTCTTGTGAGGTCAGCAGATATGTATGCAGTCCTACAATTGCAGATCCATATACATGTAATCAGTTTTGAGGAGGCCTATATCTCCTTCAGAATGGGGAGTATATAATCTTGCACTGATTTTTATAAATCATTTGATGAGCATGAAGCATCCTTCTTGTTTTCCTGTCCAATCTATCCACCACCTTTTGGGGCAAGTCAGTCACTCCAAAACTGTAAGTTAGGACAGGAAGAGCAAATTGGTTTATAGCTTGGACTTTGTTCCTAGATGTCGGTTCTGTGCTGATGTTCTTCGTGTTTCACTGTTGCATTCATCACATTTGGGTTATCTGCTTGCAGTAGCCCTCAGTCTGCCTGATTAACAAAGTCTTGGGTCCTGCGTTGGTTGCTGTCTCATCTTCTATGACATAAGGTAGTCAGGGGTATAAAGCATGCAGCCGACGCCATTACATCAGTCTTTCTTGCCGTGCGGTGCCTGAAGCAGAAGCAGTTCGCAAGTGCCGGTTGGCCATCTCCTGAAATTTTCATTTTCGAGTTTCAGAACCAAAGTCTTAAACTAAGCTAAGTATCCCACTGGGGAAACTTTTTCTTGCTCTAAACTGATGTCCGTAAAAGTCAGTAATTGTATTTCTTGTGGAAAGCAAATACCTCATAAAGATTTTAATTCGTACTGCATTCCTTGCTTAGGCCCTGACCACGACGTACCTTGCTGTTGGTTTTGTGCCTTATTTAAACAACAAACTATTCGTCTGTTTATTTACGCTTCTAAGTATTTTGGTACTCTGTTCAATTATCCAGATATGGCTTCGGTAAGCCACCCGACTATTGACATTCCAAAAAAATGCAAAGATAAAGACAGAGACAGACCGCATAGTTCCAAAGCTGCCGACAACGCTTCTCCTAAGCTAGTTGCCAGTTTGCCGGTACTCTGTGATGTGCTTTCGCAGCCCCCGATACCCAGTACTTCAGATTTGCAGGCCTCTACTGAGGACCCATTCTGAGTCCGTTATGCGCGAGATGCTTCAACTGTGGAACCTGCGGATGATGCGCGAGATGCTTCAACTGTGGAACCTGCGGATGTCTCTACTTTGGATGGGTCCCGAGCCTCTGTGCAGGCACCGGCTTCTGAGGGTGTATTCAGCCCTACTGACTTGCATATTAAACCAACACCATCTTCTTTTTCAAGGCCTAAAACTCGATCCATGCCTAGAAAACCAATGCACAGACTGCATGGTTAGGCCTCTATGCCTAAAAAACAAACTATAAGAATGGCTGAAGACCTTATTACTTTAATCAGTGGAAGCCACCGTTCCCCCTCTAAGAGACCTAGGACTGAGTTTGCTTATGATTCTTCTGATCAGGATTCTGAAATTTCTGTTTCCTGTGATGACCAGGATTTACCCTTATCTACCTATGAGGATTCTGATGTAGAGGACTCTATTCCCTCTGCTTCCCCTCCAGAGGATTTCTCTTTTGGTGAAACCTTGTATACTCTTAGGGAGCATTTTTGCTGGGAAAGCCAGGATTAATCTGACTCTAAAAAGAGGCTTAGGGATTTGTTACTCCTGCCTAACACAGGCCTTTAACTATCCCTCTTGTACTGGACATTGTTGATGATTTTTGGAATCTAGCTTGGCCCCTGACTCTTTACCTCCTGCGCCCAGAAAACTTGATAGATATTACAGGGTTCCTGACTCTCACAAGTTCCTCTTTAAAAATCCTACTGCGGATCCTGAGACCATTTCACAGGGACCCAAGGGCATTAAGGCTACTATTGCCAAAAATCCTACCCCCTCTAATAGAGATTCCAGGGTGCTGGATAGATGGGGTAAGAAGGTATACACTTCTGCAACCTTGGCCATTAGGGCCTTAAACTGCCAGTTTTATATGTTAAAGTATCAGCAGCATATTATTGGATTGCTTAAACAGAAAATGATGTTGATTCCGGACTGTGCTGAAAATAAAGATATACAGGATTTAATGCATTCTGCTGAACAAGTTGGAAAACATACTTTGCAATGTGGTTTTGATTCACTAGAGGCATCTTGCAGGGCTGCTGTCACTGGGTCTGTACTTAGAAGGCATGCTTGGCTTAAGGAGCAGTCTTTGCCAGATCATGTCAAAGCTAAATTGCTGGATGCTCCCTTAAACCAAGACCACCTTTTTGGCAACATAGCAGAAGTAGTACTTAAAAAGACGGAGAAAAAGCTAAATCTATGCAAACTGTTAAAGATTTTCTGCAAGTGCAGCCTCCCAGATTTAGTAGGCATTGGGAGGGTGGCCTAATGGTTAAGTTGTTCACCTTATAGACACAAGGTGCAGGGTTTGATTCTCACATGGGGTAATTGGCTAGGCTTAAAATGGCCGCCAAGGGCAGTTAACCTAGTAGTAACCTATGAACCAAAAATTGGTCCTTTTCTTCCTTTTCCAGGCCTTCTCGGTCCAAACCCAGAACCAGCAGAATACCCAGGCTTCCATCCCAAGGTACTCAGAGGGCTAAGCAATGGGGGGGCTACCACTTTCAAAGCAGGGAGTGGTAAAACTCCCCCTATGGTAAACTGTCTCAATGACTTAATTTTAAATCTTCCCAGCCCTGCACAACTGAGTGTTCCCTTAGGGTGAAAGATTTTCTGACAGGCAAAAAATTGTGAACTCATTACCCAGGACAAATGGGTTTTAAATATAGTTTCCCAAGGATACAGATTCCACTTTCACTCCTTACCAACCCCAAACGGTTGGCCGACCTAACCCTAAATCAGTGGACAGAGGCTCAAAAGCAAATGCTCTCTCTTAAGCATCAGGGCTATTCAGCATGTTCCAGAAGAGGAAAGGGGACAAGGTTTCTACTCAAGACTTTTCCTGGTGCCCAGAAAAGACAACTCCTGGCATCCTATACTGGACCTCTCTATCCTAAACACACTTTTGGTGGTTCCAAAATTCAAGATGCTATCTCTTCACCAGCTGCTTCGTATGCTAGGCAAGGATGCCTGGTTGGCAACACTGGATTTAAAGGAAGCCTACCTGCACATCCCAATAAGGGAATCCTGCAGAAGACAACTGCACTTCAAAGCAGGCTACATGCACTATCAGTTCTCTGCACTGCCCTTTGGCTTATCTGCTGCACCCAGGGTATTCACAAAGTTCCTAGCTCCAGTCATTGCATTTTGCAGGCAAAGAAGTATCCAAATATATCCATACCTGGACAATTGTCTAATTCAGGCAGGAAGCCAGGACATACTATTGAATCATCTGGGGTTTGTACAAAATTTGCTAACTTCTCTGGGGTACACAATAAACGAAAAGAAATCACATCTTGTACCCTGCCAACAAATTGTATTCCTGGGAGCAAGATTGAACACAACTTCCCAGATGGCTTTTCTCACACCAGAAAAACAAGTTCATTTGACAGCCTAATTCAAACTACTGGCCACAAAGACCCAGCTATCTGCAAGGAAAATACTGCAAGCCCTGGTGTTCATGGCCTCCTGCATTCTACTAATTCCATATGCAAGACTGCATATGAGGAAACTACAATGGTATCCAAAAAGCCTATGGTGTCAACATTCTCCGGATCTAGAAGCAATGATTCCTATCATTCCTTGTCTACAGATAGAGTTCCTTTGGTGGCCAGATGCCTGTCATCAAAACAAAAGAGTGCCATTCACTCTACCCCCTGTCACCCAAACCCTAACAGCAGACATATCAGACTGTGCATTGGGGGGGCTCACTTGGCAGGAAAGTGCATTCAGGGCAAATGGAACCCAAGTCAAATGCACCTGCACATCAATCAAAAAGAAATGTTAGCTGTACAGAATGCTCTGATAGCCTTCAAGAACCACATACTTCCAGGGCAATTAATGGTAAAGACGGGCAACACCACTGTTATGTGGTACATAAACAAGCAGGGGGGGAACCCACGCATACCCTCTCTGCAGACTAGCCATGGCTCTGTGGAACACAGCCTTGAGCTACCAAGTGCACCTATAGGCTCAATTCCTGCCAGAAAAGCTAAACACACTGGCAGACAACCTAAGCAGAATTCTCATGGACCCATACGGGTGGAAACTGGAAACAAAGATATTCATCAAGTTGAGAAACAAATGGGGGAGCCCAGATATAGACCTGTTTGCCTCCCCCCAGAAGTACCAATTGGAAAAATTCTGCACAACGACTCAACACAAACATAGGTTCATAGGTAGGTACTAGGCTGTCTGCCCGAAGGCATTTATAAGCCTAGCCGGAATGTGTTGGCTTTTGCCGCCCCCTTAAATTAGTTCCCTGTGCCTCTGTTCAGCAGAGCCATTGAAGTGATCCCTGGGGTAAACTTTCTGTTTCCCATCCACTCGTCAAGGTTTCTCTTGAAGAGTGTTAGCAAGGAGCTCTACCTAATGTAGATTGGAATCTTGTTCCAGAGCTTGTGAAGTCTCTGGGGCAGGAATCTATCCCTACAGCATGTCCTATTTATTGTTGTGGTGAGGTTTAGATCCCTGGAGTTTGTGGCTCGAGGGGATATGGTTTTCTTTAGGTGGAGCATGTCCATCAATTCTGGGTTGGACATAGCCTTGTATGTCAGGCAGAGATCACCTCTGAGTAGGCGGTATGCAACCGAGTACAGCTAGAGTTTGTTCAGTTGAGCTGCATAGGCCTTCTGCTTGAGGCCAGTGATCCTCTTGGTGAGGTACTTCTGTGGTCTTTCCAGTTGTTGCAGGTGTCTTATAAGGTACATCCCAAATGGGGCATTGTACTATGATGGGTCTGATGAGTGATGCGTAGAGGGGCCCAATGACCTCTTTCGATCTGGAGGCAACCCTTTTGTGATTAGGTGGGCCACATAGAAGGATTTTCTAACCACTTTGGCAATGTGATTATCAAAGGAGAGTTTACTGTCTACTTGGGTCCCCAGATCCCTTATTACGTCTTCCGTATTTAGGGGGCTACCACCTATGTGGTAGTTTGTGGGTACTTTGTTTTTTCCAAAGGGGATGACTATGCACTGTTTGGCATTTAGCTTGAGGCCATGGTTTTGACACCAGGTATCTGTCTCAGTGAGACCCTTTTGGAGGATGTCTGTGTCAGCTGGAGAGCCATTTATATCCCCTAGTTTGCAGTTGTCTGCGAACTTGGTCAGCCATAGTCCTCCTGTGCTTGCCTGTACCTCTGAGAAGTATATGCCGAAGAGGAGGGGTCCTAGGACTGAGCCCTGGGGAATGCCACTTGTAAACAGTTTAGAGTCAGACCTAGCTCCCGCAACTCTTACCATGTGTGTTCTGTCCGTGAGCCAGTTGGCAACCCATCTCGTGACGGAGGGGTTTATGTTCGGGCTGGTGAGCTTGTCTATAATACCTGAGTGGGGAATAGTGTCGAAGGCCTTTGCGAGGTCTAGGTAGGCTGTGTGGACCACCTTTCCCTCGTCTATAGCCTTGGTAACTGTCTCAAAGAAGTCCACCAGGTTTAGGATGCATGATCTGCCCTTAACAAAGCCGAACTGGGTAGGGTCCAGTGTTTGGAGGTTCCCATTGTCTCTGTTAATGAGATCCATGATGATGCGCTCCATAGCTGTGCAGACCAAGCTAGTCAGGCTTATAGGGCGATAGTTCCCAGGGTCCGTTGTGGCTCCACCTTTGTGGAGCGGAATAACTGTTGCTGTGCTCTACTCTGTGGGCACATAGCCTGTGGAGAGGCTGAGTTTAAACTGTGTTTAGGTGAGGGGTTAGTTCATCTTTGAGCTCATGTAGGACGCAGCCTGGGACACCGTCTGGTCCCATTGATGCTGTGTTTTTGGCTTTGGAGAGGGCTGTTTTAACCTGAGTGTCTGTGATTTCAGGGGCACTACATTCTTCTGGTATAGTTATGGGCCTTTTTGGGGGTGAGAGGATGGCGAAGTTTGCACTGAACCTGTCTGCCAGGATGTTGGTTATATCGGTCAGTTCAGTTTATTTTGTGCCATTCTGCACTAACTCCGAGCAGATCTGAGAATTGCCACTTAGATCTGAGAATTGCCACTTAGATTCTTGACATAACCAAAGAATGCCATGTGGTAATCTTTTGAGTCCATGGCAATTTTTCTTTCGAAGCTTGCCTTGGTTGATTTTATGAGGGAACGTAGTTTCTTGCTGATACTGATCAGGGGTGTCTTCCCTTCTTGGGATTTTACTCTTTTCTGTACTAGTTTCCTTCTCCTATTGTATAGCTTGTTTATGGCAGGGGTTCCACCAGACTGGTTACTTTTTCTTGGAGGAGTGAGTCTTTGTTTTGTTTGGGATAGCAAGATCCATGCATTCTTGTAGGTGCCCGTTGAGTGCATTAGTAAAGGATTTTGCAGCTTGGACAGCATTATCCTTTAGCATGTGGGCTTTGAAACTTCCCACCTTGGTCTTAAGTAACGTGAAGTTTGCTTTTGAAAAGTTTTTCACAGTGGTTTCTTTGACCGGGGGTGGTGGCGGAATGTGGATATCCAGAGTGATTAGTTTATAGTCATATCTAACCAGCGAGGGGTTGACCTCCGGTGTGGAACACCAGTCACCCATGTTGGTGATGACCAGGTCCAGTATGTTGTCACCTCTAGTCAGGGTGTTGGCCAGTTGATCCAGAGCATTTGAGTTTATAAATTCTAGGAAATATTGGGCAAGGGAGCTTGTACTTGAGTAGTTCTCCCAGTTAATGTTTGGGTAATTGAAATCACCCAATATCAGGGTGTTTGGTAGGACCTTTATGTTTTCCAGTGTTTCCTGGAATGCGGAGTGGGGGTCCTGGGACATGGTGGGTGATCTGTAGCAAGCTATAGTTTGAATAGCAGTTTTGCCCGTTGTTAGTTGCACGTGGATGATCTCTGAAGCATTGTGCTTTGCCACTAACCTTGGAGGTGTGGGTTGTTGTAGCCTGGTAGTGCTGGGGTGCTCTCTGGAGCCTTAAACCAGGTTTCATAGATTAGTACTAGGCTAGCTGTCCTTGTGAGCCATTTTAAGCCTAGCTAATTTTCCCTTGTGAGACTCAAAGCCTGCACCTTGTGTTTGTAAGGCAAACAACTTAACCATTAGGCCACCCTCCCAAACCTTGGAAGCTTGAAAACAAGCTTGGAAAGTGGATGCGCTGTCTTTCACCTGGTAAAACCTACCAGTTTATGCCTTTCCCCTTCTGCCTGTCCTCTCCAAGGTACTACTAAAGATCAAACAGGCCAAACCAAGCACGATACTGATTGCACCAGACGGGCCATGCCAAAACTGGTACTCCCTTTTGCGTAGTGTGTCACTGCTAGCACCATGGCACACGCCTCAGACCCCTGTCCTGCCGTCCCAGCAGGAGGGCCAGATTCTGCACCCACAGCTTCAAACCCTGAACCTGGCAGCCTGGCTAATTACCTAATCTCTCTGTTACCATCTCTCAGTAAGCAAGTGTTGGATGTCATTCTGGAGGCAAGGAGGCCTAGTACTAGAAAATCCCATGCTGAAAAATAGAAGAGATTCTGTTCCTGGAACCACGCTCAGGGGATGGACACATCAACAACCAATTTGCTTCAGATTCTTCAATACTTAACTGAGATGCTGCACAAGGGCCTTTCCTTTTCCTCCATCAAAATTCATGCCGCAGTCATTTCATCTCATTACAACATAGAACCACCCCTCTTCTCTCATCCACTGCTGAAACAGTTCCTCAGAGGGGCCAAAAACTTAAGACCACCCAGGAGAGCCCCTACTCCAGCCTGGGACCTCAACTTTGTATTGGAAAAACTCAATCTACCTCCTTTTGAGCCAGCTGCAAATGCAGAGTTGAAATTCCTTTCTTGGAAAACAGCCTTCCTTTTAGCCATTACTTCAGCAAGAAGTGTGTCTGAATTACAGGCCCTCATGGCAGTGGAGCCTTTCATCATTTTTCATACAGACAGGGTGTCCCTCAGGACCAATCCCTCCTTCATGCCCAAGGTGGTATCCAGTGTGGCCGTTAATCAAGTCCATTCGTTTGGCAACGTTCTTTTCTAATCCACGGAACTAACGTGAGCGAAAACTGCACTCCTTAGATATGCACAGACAACTTTGATTTTATTTGGACAGGATTAAACCTCTCAGGAAATCTGAACAACAGCTGGTTGCATTTGCTGCAGGGGCAGAGGGGAAGGCCATTTCAAAGCAAACCATTTCTAAATGGATAGGCCATTAAATTCATTTCTGCTATAAGCACCATGAAAAACCTACCCCACAGGGGATTAAACCACATTCAACCAGGGCTGCATCTATCTCTACAGCCTTTCTCAGAGGTGTCCCTACCAGGGACATCCTAGAAGCTGCTACCTGGAGTTCTGTACATGCCTTCACCAAGCATTACCATTTGCCAATTTTCTCTAAAGCCAGAGCTGGCTTTGCCACTGCAGTTTTTCAGGGCCTTATAGCTGGTCCTAATGCTATCTAATTTCCTCCTCCCATCCTTAGCTTCGGGAATCTACCCATATGTGATGACTGCAACAGTGGAACACAAAGAACATAGTACAGTTGTGTACACTTGCCATAAATGTAGATGTTTGAGTGTATTCACTGTTGCAGTCCTGGTTAACCTCCCGCCAGCCCCCTGACTTCTTTTGGCTATACCTCTATTCTTGCTTACTATATTTAAAGCTTTTTGGTGTATTTACTTTTTGTGTTGGAAGTGTAACCTTGTATGTATAATTGCTTCCCATTATGGAGGCACCTGACATCTGGGGCAAAAAAAACTGATGTAGTGGTATCGTCTGCATGCTTTATACCCCTGACATCATGGAAGATGAGACAGCAACCGACGCCGGACCCAAGACTTTGTTAATCAGGCCGACTAAGGGCTACTGCAAGCAGATAACCCAAATGTGACGACTGCAACAGTGAATACACTCAAACATCGACATTTATGGTAAGTGTCCACAACTATACTTTTTTACTATTAGTTTAAGTCTTCTAAAATATTCCTTACTAAGTTTTATTAGTATTTGTTCATGTTTTATTGTTGATCCTTCATCTGTTCCAAAATATTTATACACTCCATTTTGCTCAAGTTCTTTCATATTATATTCTTCTCCCAAACAGATGTTTTCTTGGTGCTGCAGCTTTCCTGCTTTAAAGGTTGCTTTTGCACATTTATCAAGCACAAATGACATTCTTATATCATCTGAAAAAGTTTTGACCACTTACAGTTGTGCTTTCAGTTCCTCATCTGATAAAACTCTGTAGTTTTAAATCATATAGAAAAAGATGATGAGAAGTTTTGCACGTTTTGTTTTCTGGTAACCAAATTGTAGCTTTGATTTCATCTGGTAAGTAGACAACTTAGTGGGTTAAGGGCTAGAGGAAATAGCAGTGGTGATAGAGATTCACACAGGAATATCCCCCTTTGAATTTTTATCTCTGAAATAATTTGTACTTTACCATGGTTTAACTGAAATGTGGCTTGTTGCTATAATGTAATCAATCAGTCTAGTGTGTATCTTATACATTTTTAAGCACTCTTTTATCCATGAATGTGGGATACTGTCTGATGCTTTTTTATAGTCTATCCATGCCGTACTTAGATTCTTCCCATTCTTTATAGATGTCCTTCAAGAATGCAGCTGCAGTCATAACATATGGGTTGTCCTGCCTCAGGCAGCCCTCGGTCGGCCGGATTCCAAAGTCTGGGTCCGACATCGGCTGATGTCGCATTTCTCTCCGATGTCAGAGCGGCTGGAGTACATAAGCATCAGCTGACGCCATTTTCTTCAGTCTTTCTTGCCGCGTGGTGCCCGAAGCAGAAGCAGTTCGCAAGTGCCGGTCGGTCAGCTCCTGTATTCTTCGAATCCGAAGTAATCAAAAAAGCTAAGTACCCCGTTGGGGACCTTTTCTTGCCTCAGCCGATGTCAGAAATTACTGAAAAAGTTAACAATTGTCTTTCTTGTGGTAAACAAATACCTCATAAGGATTTCCACTCTTACTGTCTTCCTTGCCTTGGCCCAGACCACGACGTCTCGGCCTGTGTTGCCTGTGCTCGCTTCAATAAGCGCACTCTCAGGCGCCGGGCGGAGTTCGCTGAAGATTTTTTCGGCGAAAAATTTCATTATACAATGCCGTCGGAACTCCTGACATCGCAAACTCCCAAGAAACGAAAAGACCGGGACCGACATCCTCGGCCCGCGTCTACCTCCGACTCCATGCCAAAACATACCGCGAGTGCTCCGGTTCCCCCTGAGACGGTTATTCCACCGCTCCGAACCGAAGACACCGCATTACCGACGACTCCGATACCGGATACCACTCCGATGCCAGTTATAGATTTTACTCCGGATACTGAAACCGAGGAAATGCCCGAGACCATTGCTGTAGATAAGGTCACTGCTGCACATGGAGCTGCCAGGCCTCCTATGGCCATGTCTATTAAGGCCTACACTCGGGCTAAGGCAGCCAGCAAGACCAAGCACCTTACTGCTAAAGCCTTACCTCAGCCTACTCCAGAGTCACAAATCATGACTATGGCCGCAGACTTAATTTCTATGATTAGAGGTTCACAGGCCCATCCTGAGAGAGGATCCCAGCCTCCTCCTGATAAGAGGCCCCGGGTTGAACCCTCTGACCCTATCCCTTCAGATGAAGATTCTGAGGACTCTGTCCACTCCGATGGCCAGGAAGAGCTCTTCCAGACCTATGAGGACTCGGATGCAGAGGATTCCATACCCTCGGCCTCCCCTCCTGAGGATATTTCTTTTGGGGAAGTTCTGCATACCATGAGGGAACATTTCAAGTGGCAAGGCCAGGAATATTCTGATTCCAGAAAGCGCCTTCGAACTTTCCTTAAAAAGCTGCAGCACACGCCCTTAGCTATTCCTCCTGTGCTAGATGTTTTGGATGATTTATATTCTGACTCCAGTGTTACCCCTGATTCTCTTCCTCCTGCTCCAGCCAAGCGAGACAGGTATTACAGGGTCCCAGACACACATTCCCATTTATTTAGGGCCCATACTGTTGATTTAGAAACTATTTCTCAAAAGGTGTTTCAGCTTCCACCTCTAAAAATCCCTTGCCTTCCAACAGGGAAGCTAGGTCATTAGAGATGGGGGAAAAAGGTCTACACCTCCACTACTTTATCTATGAGAGCTTTGAATTGCCTTTTTCATATGTTACAATATCAGGATTTCCTGTTAGATGATTTACAGAAAACATTGGCCTCTCCTGATCCTTTAGACAGGAAGGTCTTTGCAGGAAGCTGTACATAACTCTCAGCAAGTCAGCAATCACTTCCTGCAGTGTGGATATGATGCACTGGAAGCTTCATGTAGGGCAGCTATGACAGGGGCAGTCATTTGTAGACATGCATGGTTAAAAGAACAGCCTCTACCAGATCATGTTAAGGCAAAACTTGTGGATGCACCCTTGGAAAAGAACAAGCTTTTTGGTGCTAATGCTAAAGATGTGTTGAAGTCCATCGAGGAAAAAGCAAAATCAGTTCAGACGGTTAAAGACTTCCTCCAGGTTCAACCCCCCAGGTTCAGTAGGAATTGGCCTTCAAAAAACTGGTCCTTTCCTAATCCTGAAAAATTTCAAAGGGGTAAAAACAGACGTGGCCGAGGAAGAGGACAATACAGAGATCCTTACAGGGGACGACAATGGCAGCCAGCAAACCAAAGAAGTGACACAGGGGTTTCCCTTGCCCCACAGCCACAATCTCAATGACTTTCCTCTACTTCCGCCTACCAAGGAACAAATAGAAGCTCCCTTGGGCGGACAATTATCTCTGTTTTCAGACAATTGGCACAGATTGACAAAGGACAAATGGATTTTGGACATTATAAACCAAGGTTACAGGTTCCATTTTCATACCTTACCAAGAAAACAAGGCATGCCAAACCTACCACAAATCCAGAGGGCAGAGGCTATCAAGCAAATTTCTCTGCTGGCTCGGATAAAAGCAATAGAAAGAGTTCCACAACAAGAACAAGGCCAGGGGTTTTACTCAAGACTGTTCCTTGTTCCAAGAAAAGAAACTCAGTGGAGACCAATACTGGATTTGTCCGCATTAAACACCTTTCTCATAGTACCAAAGTTCAAAATGCTGACTCTACAGCAACTCCTTCCCATGCTGGGCAAGGGGTCTTGGCTGATTACTCTGGACCTCAAGGAGGCATACCTGCATGTCCCTATCAGACACAGTTGCAGAAGATACCTCAGATTTCATGCAGGGCCAGAGCACTATCAATTCTCAGCATTGCCATTTGGCTTATCTACTGCCCAGAGTATTCACAAAATGCCTGGCTTCAGTAATTGCTCATTGCAGGCTCCAGGGGATCCAAATTTACCCGTACCTGGACGACTGCCTCATACAAGCGGACGACAAATTGATGTTGACAAAAAACTTGAACTATGTCATACGATTACTTCAGGCTCTGGGATACACAGTCAACTTCCAAAAGTCAAGACTTCAACCATCCCAGCAAATAACCTTCTTAGGAGCCAAACTAGACACAGCCTCTCAAATGGCTTACCTGACAGAAGACAAGCAAGAGAAGTTAACTCATTATTTCAAAGGTTTGGCAAAACTCACTCAGATGACTGCAAGGAGATTCCTATAGGCCCTGGGTTACATGGCATCCTGCATTCTCCTGGTTCCATTAGCAAGACTACACATGAGAAAGCTTCAATGGTACCTAAAAAGCCTATGGTCTCAGCACAGCAACAACTTAGAGACAATCATACCGCTCATTCCATGCCTACAAAAGGAATTCCTATGGTGGGCCTCGGTAAGCCAGGCAAACACAGGTATGTCATTCAAAAAACCACAGATAACACAGACCATGACCACAGACGCCTCAGACCTTGGATGGGGGGCGCACATGGAAGGCAGATGTATACAAGGACAGTGGTCTCCAAAGGAAACACATCTGCATATAAACCAAAAGGAAATGCTGGCAGTAATGCATGCCATCGAGGCCTTTCAACAACTTCAGCAAGACCATTTACTGATACGGACAGACAACACCACTGTGATGTGGTATATAAACAAGCAAGGGGGCACCCATTCTTACCCCCTTTGCAGACTGACAATGAATCTTTGGGAAAAATCACTGAGCCTAAACATACAGTTACAATCCCAGTTTGTTCCAGGCAAAGACAATGTGCTGGCGGACAGCCTAAACAGGAATTTCACAGATCCACACGAGTGGAGGTTACATCCGAAGATCTTCACACAACTCACTTCGACATGGGGCAGGCCAGAAGTAGACCTATTTGACTCTCACCTCAACCATCATCTACAAAAATTCTACTCAAGGACATACCATCCACAAGCTTGGAAAATAGATGCTCTTTCATTCATCTGGAACTTCCTAAAAATCTATGCATTCCCACCTCTGCCACTGATGACCTCAGTATTACTAAAGATCAAAGCAGAGAGACCCAAGGGGATCCTAATAGCTCCAGACTGGCCAAGACAACACTGGTATCAACTACTACGGAGCATATGTCACACCAAGAAGTGGGCCCTTCCACAATGGCCCCTACTCTTGACTCAGCACAACTTCAACACAGTGCATCCGAACCTTCAGACGCTGCAGCTAACAGCCTGGGAGATCCCATGAATAACCTCAATCTTTCTCTCTCCAAGGAAGTTCAGCGGATATTAACAGAGGCTCGAAGACCATCCACCAGAAAGGTTTACTTAGCAAAATGGAAGAGATTCAGCATTTGGAATACCAGCAAGGGACATGATGCATCATTATTGAACATCCCACTCATCCTGGAATATTTGGCAGATTTGCTACAGAATGGACTCTCATATTCTTCCATAAAGATGCATGCTTCAGCTATTTCAGCTAGATATAACACTGATCCGCCTGTCTTTTCACATCCTTTGCTAAGGCAATTCCTCAGGGGAATCAAGAACATTAAGCCACCAAGAAAGGCTCCAGTACCAGCCTGGGACCTCAACTTTGTCCTAGAAAAACTGACTCTACCTCCATTTGAGCCAGCAGCTTCAGTCGACTTACAATTTCTCTCATGGAAGACAGCTTTCCTGTTGGCAATTACCTCAGCAAGAAGGGTTTCGGAACTACAGGCACTAATGGCAATACCACCGTTCATAATCTTTCACAGAGACAGGGTCTCCTTAAGGACCAACCCTACTTTTATGCCAAAGGTGGTATCTAGGTTTTTTTTAAATCAAGCTATTCATCTGCCTGCTTTCTTCCCCAATCCTGAGAACAAAGGGGAAAGACTGTTACATACCTTGGACATTCACAGACAACTTCGATACTACCTGGACAGAACCAAGACCAATAGGAAGTCTGAACAACTTTTGTAGCTTACCCCTGCAGTACAAGGAAAAGCCATTTCAAAACAGACTATTTCAAAATGGATTGGACATTGCATCAGATTTTGTTATTCCTTTCATGGGAAGACTGTTCCAGCCAGTGTCAGACCACATTCAACCAGAGCTACAGCCACCTCTACAGCATTCTTAAGAGGGGTGCCTACAAAGGACATTCTAGAAGCTGCTACATGGAGCTCCATGCATACATTCTCCAAACACTACAATCTCCCTCTATACTCCAGATCCAGAGCAGGCTTTGCTTCGGCAGTCCTGCAGGGTTTGATTGCCACACCATCTTTTTCCTAGAGCATTCCTCCTCCCCCAGCTAAGCTATGGTATTCTACCCATATGTTATGACTGCAGTTGCATTCTTGAAGGACATAGTACAGTTTTGTACCTACCATAAATGTAGATGTCCGATAGATATGCAACTGCAGTCGGATTTTCCTCCCTCCATACCCCTCTATGCCTAGGGTCCACTCCTATCCTTGTTTCTCTTAGCTGGGGATATCTGTTATGGTGTATCTGTTTATTGCTTACTTATTTGTCTGGAATCCTGTTTTTGTCTTCCAAATTGATTACAGCCTTCCTTGGAGGGCACCTGGCATCTGGGGCAAGAAACACTGAAGAAAATGGCGTCGGCTGATGCTTATGTACTCCAGCCGCTCTGACGTCGGAGAGAAATGCGACATCAGCCGCCGGACCCAGACTTTGGAATCCGGCCGACCGAGGGCTGCCTGAGGCAGGACAACCCATATGTTATGACTGCAGTTGCATATCTATCGGACATCTACATTTATGGTAGGTACAAAACTGTACTTTCTCCATTATGACTTTAATGACAAATTATCCTTTGTTCCATATGACTTTCTTTTATTACCCTTTTGTTCTATTGCCATGATTAGGTTTTCTTCTAAATAACTATAAACTCTGTTGGCATCAGTTCTAGTGTGTAGTTTATTCATCATCGGAAGGCAAGATGTCCTTCTATGTATTTGTTGCAGTATTCTTTACAGGAGGGAGTTGCCTGCCTAGGCGACCCAATATCGGCAAGAATACCAAAGTCTTTTACTACTGTAGGATGCGTGGTATGTCTGAAGTAGCTATTCATCGGGCATAGGCCATAAAAGTGACGTATGTGCACACCATCCTCAGAACGTCTTTGCTGCCAATTAGATCGCCAGTCCTGGAAACCGCTCTGCTGCTGGTTTCCCAGTCCTACTAAAGTTAAGTTTCCCGTTGGGGAGCCTTTTCTGTCTTTTGCTGCTGTTTTTTTCTTTGCTTTGAGTTAATGTCCTCCAAGAAGGGGAAATATGATTGTGAAAGACAGATTCCACACAAGGATAGTGACTTCCACTGCCTTTTTTGTCTTGGGCCCCACCATGACCATAAAAACTGTTCCTTCTGCCAGTTGTTCGTCCACCAAGACTCTTCATAGCCGACTGTCATCTCTCTCAATGTACTTAGAGAACCAGCACTTGAAAATTCTGACTAAAAGCACGATTGAGGTTTCCTCTGGCCCAATGTCTTAGCCTACCAAGCAGAAGGCTAAAAGGCCTAGGCCCAAAGCTGAAGTTGCGCCACTCCCCATGATAGCCTGGAGACTCGCTCTATTTCAGATTTGGATCCCCAAGCCAAGCCAATTTCACAGGCCACTTTGGAACCAGACGGCAGCATGTCCAGGGAGGCATCACAGGCATCAGGTACCACTGTCCAGGGGGAACCAAGGCTCATCCCGTCAGAAGGCCCTAGGGGAATCGCACAGATTTTAGTGAGGGAATAAGTGGACTTGGAAGGACTAGAGTGCAGACCTATGTCTTGTCCACCTGCTTTGCATTGAATGGACATTCCAGCTAAGAATAAACAAAAAAAACAAACATTCCTCTCCTCCTTCAGATCCTCCAGATCGAGTGGCAAAAGTTTGCCCAGAGACTCTTCAGGGCCTTCATAGCTCTGAGGCCTACCTCCGGGTTCCCTCCCCTCTCCTCTCCAGGCCTACTTCTCCTCAAAGATGGGTTAGGCAGTAACCTGCTTGTCTAAGTATGAGAGACCACTTCAAATGGGACAGCTCTCAAATGTCTGACGTCCAAAAAAAAGATACTGTGACCTCCTCCAGGTTGACCTTAGCCCTTCTGCTATTCTGCTGGTTATTCCTGCTTTTCTGGATGCCGTTGCTTTCACATCTCTACACCGATTCTCACCTCCTCCAGGTTGACCCTAGCCCTTCTGCTATCCTGCCGGTTATTCCTGCTTTTCTGAGTGCGGTTGCTTTCACATCCCAACACCCTGATTCTCAGCCTTGAGCCCCTAAGAAGCCGGACAGTTATAAAGTCCCTTAGGACTGCAATTTCCTATTTAAGGCTTCTCTAGCTGAGTCCTCTCTTATCTCTGTAGCCTCTGATAGGCCCTCAAGATCTCTTTCTTCCACCTCTCTCCATCCCTCTCATAAAGACAGTAGGCAACTGGAGAGGCTGAAGAAGAAAATCTACATTTCAGCAACTCTAGGCTTTAGGGGTTTGAATTACCAAACCTATATGACTAAGTACTCCCTGGAAGTTATGTCACAGTTATCCAGAATTGTTTCTGACCTGCCAGACTCTGAAAGTAAAACCTTGGCTTCTTCCTTAATTGCTACATTCTCCCAGGTGGCCCAACACTCCATAAAATGTAGCTATGATGCTGTTGATGCTACCTCCAGGGCTGCAGCTTCTGCCTCAGCACTAAGAAGGTTTGCCTGGTTGAGGCTTCAACCCCTCCCTGAGGACATCAAGGCAAAAGTCATGGATGCCTTTTTCAAGTCACTGCAGGAAAAGAGCAAGGAATTAAAAGACCTCAAGCATATCTTGGTCTTGCCAGTTCCAAAATTTCACAGGAACTACCCTTAACCCATCAGAACAAGTCTTTGTCCGCAGGCAATCCCGGCCCTCCCAATCCAAGCTCTCTTAGGGGAGCAAAAAACATCATCTCCTCTCTGCTCCCTTCTCTTCTCACACTGCCAGGCAGTCCTTTCCTAACCAACCAGGTTCTTCTTCCTGACTTGTAAGGACTCCCTTGCAATACCCCTCCCTCCCTACACCTGTCCCTCTGCTTTCCACCCTGGGAATTTATAACTCAAGATGCCTGGGTTCTGAATATCATCAAACAGATATTTTATGGCTTGGCACATAGTGCCTCCCTTCAGGGGTATCCCTCAACCTTCTGCAGAGCAGATACCCTTCTTTCCACAAGTATTGGCAGACCTGGTAAAACGGGGAACCATATAATCAGTACCCAACGCCCAAAAAGGAACAGGCTTCTTTTCTCTCATGCTCCTAGTTCCCAGAAAGGAAGGCCCCTGGAGACTCATCCTAGACCTTTCCTTTCTCAACATTTTCCTAAAGGGTACCCTCTTTCAAAATGCTCACCCTTCAAACACTGTTTCTGCTGATCCTCCCTTGGGCCTTTCTGGCATCCATACACATCAAAGAAGCCTATCTACATATTCCAATCCATCCCAAGTTCAGGAAATTTGTATGTTTCTGTATGGGATCCTGGCACTTTGAATTCTCCTCCTTGCCATATGGTCTTTCTACAGCCCCAAGAATTTTCACAGAATGTTTAGCCCAAGTAGTGGCCTTCTTGCGGTGGTGGTGCTGCGGTAGCGTTGTCGCCTCACAGTAAGACGCCGTCCGGTTCGATTCTCAGCTAGAGCGTCTTCTGTGTGGAGATGTGCATGAATGGGCGTACCTTCGTTGAAGGCTGTGAGTCAGAGCTGGCAACTCGGCACGTAAAAATCTACTGCCAATCATTAGCGGACCGGAGTTCCGCTCTGGCGACCCCTAACTGGAAAAGCCGAAAGACACAACAACAAGTCACCTTCTGCAGACTCCAGGGCATTCAAATATTCCCTTATCTGGAATACCTTCTGTTCCAGGCAAACACCCCAGAGGAACTGGCAACAAACCTCAATTCAGCCATGCTCATCCTCCAACATCTGGGGTTCACTATCAATGTAGTGTTCCCTCATCCCATCGTAAGAGCACATCTTTTTGGGATGCAGATTTCAAACAGACAAGATGACCGTCCACCCCCCAAAAGGCTCAAGAACTCTATCAGACCTTCTTAGAGATCCTTCCCCTACAACAGTTGTCAGCTAGGCAGTTTCTCAGAATCTTAGGACTGATGGCCTCCACCATTCCTATGCTACCCCTGCCAAGACTCCACATGAGGAAGTTTCAGTGGTTCCTGAAGTTGGTGTGGGCACAACATGACAACCCTCTGGAATTTCTTATCCCACTCCTCCCTTGCTTAAAGAAGGAGCTGTTATGGTTGGATTCAACAAATGACCATTAACCTAGGACTCCCCATTCACCCATTGCCCCCAACTCAAGACTTATGCACAGATGCTTTGGACACAGGTTGGGGAGCTGCATTGGGCCCACATACTATTCAAAGCCAGTGGTCCCCATCTAAGGGAAAGAACAATGTCTGTGTAAAGGTGATTAAGACTTGCAATTCAGTTCTTCAGATACCTTCTCAACTCAGGATGGCTGAGGATCTACACAAACAGCATGACAGTCCTGTGGCATGTAAACAAATGGGAGGGGCAAATTCCTACCTCCTGTGCAGATTAGTCTTACAAGTCTAGGAGCTAGCACAACAGCAACAGATTTCCTTACAGGCAGTCTACATCCCTTCCAGTCAGAGCTCCATGTCAGGCACACAGAGTAGATCCACAACACAGGCCCACAAATGGCTGCCACTCAGGAATGTGTTTTTGGACATAGTCCACCAATGGGGTATTCCTTAGATAGATTTGATTGCCTCTCCTCGGAACAAACAACTTCCCAGATTTTGTGCTAGAGAGCCTCACCCTCTGACATGGAAAGTGGACCCTCTATTAGTATCCTGAAAGGGGAAGTTTCTGTTTCTGTATGTATTCCCTCCCCTCCCTCTCCTTCCAGAAATCTTGCTGTTGACTCACTATTGGCCAAGGCATCATTGGTTCCCCCTTCTTCTGGATCTAGCCAAGGGCAATCATCACAAGTTACCTCACAGAGTGGACTTCCTCACACAAAACAAAGGTTTCCTCATCCACCCACATCTGGAAACTCTGTAGCTGACTCTGTGTGTGATAGAGCCGTGATACCATTTAGACACCTTTTCTCTGACAACGTGCTTCAAGTCCTGCAGAGGGCCAGGAAGCCCAATATAAAAAACTTTTCTGGGTCATCAGTAAATTGCTTATTTTGTTATTTTCCTTTATATTTATCTGCATATCTCCTAGGTTTTTCTGCCTGTGCTAATATTTTATTTTATTATTTGCAACAGTGCACGATAAATCCTGATCTGTTCTGATACTGCACATTGCTTTTATCACATCTATCTTTCTGAGTACTTTTGTTGATCTGTTCCGTCTTCTATACTCTTCTGAGTGACACTTCTTGTCTTAATTGCTTTCTAGTTGTTTTCTGTTCAGTACTTCCATGATGGCATTTGATGTTCATCGTGTTACACTGCTGCAGTCATCACACTTGGGTTATCTGCCGTTAGGCTGTCCCGCAGTCGGCCTGAGTTCCAAAGTCTTGGTCTGGCGTCGGTTGCGGTCGCTTCTTACTGGACATCAGTGCGACAGGGGTATAAAAGAGGCAGCCGACGCCATTTTCTTCAGTCTTTCTTGCCGCGCGGTGCCAGAAGCAGTTCGCAAGTGCCGGTCGGCCGACTCCTGAGATTTTCCAATCGAATTTCAGACCGGAGTCTTCAATAAGACAAAGTACCCCGTTGGGGAAACTTTTCTTGCCTGAGTCCGATGTCAGAAAAAGTTAATAATTGCATTTCTTGTGGGAAGCAAATACCTCATAAGGACTTTCATTCTTAATGTATCTCTTGCCTAGGCCCAGACCACGACGTCACAGGTTGTCGGTTTTGTGCTAGGTTTAACAAATGAACTATTAAACGTCGGTTTGATTTCGCCCGACATTATTTTGGTAGAAAATTTAATTACACCATGCTGTCGGAGCAACCGATGACCGGGATGCATAAAAAGCGCAAAGATAAGGACAGGCAACTGAAACCCAAACCAGATACCGAGGCCTCTGCTAGGCTAGTCGCCGGTTCTCCGGTTTTCAGTGAAGCGCCTACGGAGCCCCTGACGACCGCTGATTTAGAACCACAGGCTGCCTTCCAAGCGTAGATTGCTGGGCCTCCAGAGCCTTTACCTTTAGGCCATACTGACTGCATTCCTGAAGGGGAATCCAATGTAGTTGAAAGGCCTTCAGTTGCTGAAGGTGTCTTCAGGCCGACTACACTTACTGTAAAATCCTATGCCAAGTTGAAAACTCCTTTAAAAGTAAGGAAGCCTGCACAGCAGTCTCCAGTACAAGGACCCATGCTTAAGAAACAGATGCTTAAGATGGCTGAAGATTTAATTACCCTAATCAAGGTTTCCCATCTCCCTCCTGACAAAAGGCCTAGACAGGAGGAGGACTACGCTTCGTCTGACCAAGTTTCCATTTCCTCAGCTTCTTCTGAGGACCAGGAATTCTCTTTTCCCCCTTATGAAGACTCTGATGCTGAAGAGTCTATCCCTTCAGCATCTCCCCCAGAAGACTGCTCTTTTGGGGAAACTTTGCATACCATGAGGGAACATTTCCACTGCAAAGGCCAGGATTATTCTGATTCTAAGAAAAAGGCTCAGAGTTCCTTCTACTACCACAGCACAGACCCCTTGCAATTCCTCCTGTGTTAGACATTGTGGATGATGTTTATTCAGAATCTAGCCTTAACCCAGATTCATTATCTCCTGCACCAGCCAAACCAGACAGATACTACAGAGTCCCTGACTCTCACAAATTCTTATATAAAAGCCCTGTTGCTGACCCAGAAACCATTTCCCAGGGTCCCAAAGGAGTTAAGGCCACTATTGCTAAAAATCCTGTACCCTCTGAAAGGGATTCAAGAGCACTAGACCGATGGGGAAAAAAGGTGTATACCTCAGCTACTTCAGCTATGAGGGCTTTAAATTGCCAGTTTCACATGCTGAAATATCAGCAATATTTGATGTCTCAATTAAAACAAAAACTGCTCACACATTCAGAGCAGCCTGATTTCAAGGAAATGCAGGATTTTGTTGCATGCAGCAGAAGAACAAGTGGGAAAACATACTTTGCAATGTGGATTTGATTCATTGGAAGCTTCTTGTAGAGCCGCAGTCACAGGGTCTGTCATTCGTAGACATGCTTGGTTAAAAGAACAAACTTTACCTGATCATGTTAAAGCAAAGTTATTGGATGCACCTTTACAACAGGATGTTTTATTTGGTGTGAAAGCAGAAGAGGTTTTAAAGAAAATGGAGGATAAGGCAAAATCTATGCAGATGGTCAAAGATTTTTTGCAGGTTCAACCCCCTCGTTTCAGCAGAAATTGGCCAACCAAAAATTGGTCAGACCACAGAGGGGCAAACACAGACGCCCAAGGGGCAGGTCAGCCACAAGGCTCTTACAAGCCTCGACAATGGGGTGCCACAACCCAGAAAGGAGGAGAAGACAGATCTCAAACTTTCAGAAGACAATCACAATGACTTGCCCCTCAGACTGCCAAGCAAATCCCTTCTGGCAGCTCCCTTGAGAGGAAAAACTTGCACTTCTTGCAGGCAATTGGCACATCATCACAAAAGACAAATGGGTTCTAAATATTGTATCTCAGGGTTACCGATTCCACCTTCACACTTTACCAAGGATAAAAGGAATGCCAAACTTGCCACCAAATCAATGGGCAGAGGCTCCAAGACAAATTGCAGCGCTCATGGACATGAGACCCATTCAAGAGGTACCTACACAGGAGCAAGGGCAAGGATTTTATTCAACACTTTCTAGTTCCCCGAAAGGACAAAGCCTGGAGACCCATTCTGGACCTTTCAATTCTAAACACATACCTGGAAGTTCCCAAATCCAAGATGCTCACACTACAGCAGCTTCTTCCCATGCTGGGCAAGAAGGCTTGGCTAGTAACGTTGGACCTCAAGGAGGCATACCTGCATGTCCCTATCAGACAAAATTGCAGAAGATACCTCCGATTTATAGCAGGTTCAACTCATTACCAATTCTCTGCACTGCCCTTTGGCTTATCTACTGCGCCCAGGGTCTTCACGAAATGCCTGGCACCAGTAATTGCATACTGCAGACAAAGAGGAATCCAAATATATCCATACCTGGAAGACTGCCTTATTCAAGCAGAAAGCAAGGACATTCTTTTAAAGCATCTGGCATTTGTAAAAAACCTACTAAGTTGCCTAGGGTACACAGTAAACAAAAAGAAGTCAAAACTAGTGCCCTCACAAGAGATAATAGTCCTGGGTGCCAGCTTAAATACAACGGCCCAGATGGCTTATCTCATGCCAGACAAGCAAAGACAACAGACTCAATATTTCAAAATGATGGCAACAAAAACCCAACTCCCTGCAAGAAAAATTCTGCAGGCCTTGGGGTTCATGGCATCTTGCATACTACTAATTCCATATGCCAAACTGCATATGAGGAAATTACAATGGTACCTGAAAAGCGTATGGACTCAACACAGCCACAGCTTGGAAACAATAATACCACTCATTCCCTGCCTTCAACAGGAGTTTCTATGGTGAGTCAGGCATGTCACCTCAACAAGGATCAGCATTTCGCCTTACCCACAGCCAGGCAAACAATAACAACAGATGCATCGGATTACGCCTGGGGAGCACACATGGCAGGACAGTGTATTCAGGGCAAATGGTCTGCAGATCAAATGCATCTCCACATCAATCAAAAAGAGATGCTAGCTGTGCAAAATGCCGTAACAGCTTTCAAGGACTTGCATCCAGGACAACACCACAGTGATGTGGTACATAAACAAACAAGGGGGCACACATTCCTACCCCCAGTACAGGCAAGCAATGACCTTGTGGAACACAGCACTGACCTACCAAGTTCAACTTCAAGCACAATTCCTGCCTGGAAAGAAAAATACATTGGCAGACGAGCTATTTCAACCTGGAACCTTAGTTTGAGAGACAGCCTTAGAGAACTATCTGCAAGTATATAGAGCTGAGTATATTTTCTGTGTTATTTTGTATTATAGAGCTAAATTGTCTGCTTGATATCTGTGTCTTACTGCTCTGCAAATATATAGAGAACAGTATATATTTTTTTATAATTTGCACATTCCTTACATCTGTGTTGAAACTGTCCCCCCCCCCTATTCTTGGTTGTAGTTTAAATTTGGTGGCTTTTGCAGTGCCCGCCCCACTGTAGATTTGATCTAAGACACTCCCCCAGGACATCTCTTTACCGCATTCTACCTAATAAACCCTTTCTGCACTTGCTTTTAGTCCTTTTTAATTTAATTACATTTTTTCAAACTGTGTGTGGACTAATATTGCTACATATTCAAGTGTGCCAGCTTGCACTGCATGAGAATTGTATTTACTACTGCTTTTGCTACTTTTCTGAAAAAAAAAAATTAATCTGCTTTTACTGTACTTGTGTTTCTTCCTACTTTATTTTGCTTTTGCGTTATCTTAAAAGTACTCAATTGTATTTATTACTGCTTGGTGTAACTCATTCTAAGCCTTTTAGTTTAAACACTTGGGCTTCAGACCAGTTGTTTTACATTGAGAGGGTTTGTGGTCTGCACTGTAGTGGCAGGACAGGTATCTTTCATCCTTCTAAGTTGGGAACTGCTGATTGAGAGCTCAGTGTCTGTTATTCTTAGTGTATTAGTTCTGGTTTAAGCACTTGGGCTTCAGGCCAGTTATTTTACATTAAGAAGGTTCGTGGTCTGCACTCTTGTGGGCGGAGAGGCTGGACTCTGCCCTTCTGAACTGGAAATTTCTGGTTAAAGGTTTATAGTGCCTGAATATTTGAACTGTATCTTACTGCAATTGGTACACCTTGTTTGCTGTAGCATAGACTAGATCCAGGCCTGCTGAATCTAGCTTTGTTTGTATGCTTGTTATTTCCCTGGAACGCTAATTCCACCTAAAACGCGGCTTCTCAGCGCTTCTGTGGATCTCTAGTGATATCTGCATTGCTTACTGTACTTATTTCCTTGCTTCGCTTGAAAGAAAGTTACTGTTTGTCGTTTTTGCATTTAAGTTACCTGTAACACATTGCACTTGTTACCTGGCACTTGCTCACTAAAGCAGTTATAAGTCAGCACTAAAAATTAAAAGCACTACACCCTCACTCCCCATTGGCCCTTGTTTTCAATTATAAAGGAATTCCCAATATTATTCTAGCATGTCCAAAGGTCAGTTGTCAATCTCCTCGCCGGTCCAGCTGGTGAATATGGGAATCTTGAGGCAATGTCACAACTGCCTCATGTACACAGACAACCCTCTCCTCCTCCCAACAAATTCCAACACATGTGAGAGATGCAACCATATAGCCAAACTGGAGGCTAAGCTCTCTCAACTCAGTACTGGCATAACCAGTCAGGAGGAGAAGGAAACCACACTCACTACAATTCCAGTCTCACATAGACGACATAGTCTCACGACAGCAAACCAAACACATAATCACACAAAAACATACTCGGAGGCTCTAAATAAAGATCTGCCTAAGCAGCAGAGACCTCCAAAGCAGACACCCAAGCAACCGCTACCCCAAAACAAACACGTGCAACACATATCTCACAAAGCCAGTGTGCCGAACAGTCACAGCCCTTAAGGCTAAACAGCATACCTGATGCACTTGTAATAGGTGATTCTATTGTCAGGCACACTGACGTTCCGCTCACCAGGCTGAACAAGGAGAAGGTCATGGTGAGCAGCCTGTCTGGCGCTAGGATCCGCCACATAACACAAGCACTCAGGTCACTCCAAGGCAAGTACAAATATGACTCAGTCGTTGTCCATGCTGGTGTGAATGACCTGAGACATACCTCCCTGAACTACATGAAAAGAGACATAGAGGAGCTCTCTGAGCATGTAGCCCAGGCTGGTATGACCCTGACCTTGAGTAGCATCTTACCCTCACCAAGAATGATGCCACAATATGAAGACAAGATGATCAGTTTCAACAACTGGCTTAAGTATTGGTGTCATTCAAAGGGGATCCAATGCCTGTCAGCTTGGGATGATATGCACGACAAGCCACGATGCTTCGCTAGGGACGGCTTGCACCTGTCACCCCTGGGCTTTCGGATATTGGCAAAGGCTCTTGCTACCCCCATAGTGCCTTTTTTAGGCAAGGCTCAAAAGACAAACCCACCTCCATAGGTATCACAAGGGATAAGAAACTAAGAGTAATGCTACTCAACGCCAGAAGTCTAAACCTCAAGATGCACGCACTCGAAACTCTCCTTAGCATGGAGAACATCGATATCTGTGCAGTAACAGAAACCTGGTTCAGTACTCCGAGAGCACCCCAGCACTACCAGGTTATACCTCATACCATGCTTTTCGCCCCAAAACTTGGACCGAACCACAAAGGAGGGGGAGTATCGATATTCATCAAAGATACCCACACCTCCAGGTTGGTGGCAAAGCACGAAGCATCAGAGACTATCCATGTGCAACTAACAGTGGGTAAAACTGCCTTCCAGTTTATAGCCTGCTACAGACCACCCTCCCAAACCCAGGAACCCCACTCGGCCTTCCTGAGAACACTGGAAAATATGAAGGTCTCTCCGAACACCATTATATTGGGCGACTTCAACTACCCAAACATAGACAAGGAGCATTACTCTAGCTCCAACACCCTTGCCCAAAGGTTCCTAGAATTCATAAACTCAAATGCTATGGAACAACTTGTTACTACTCCCACAAGAGGGGAAAACATACTGGACTTGATCATCACCAACATTGGGGACTCTATGCTCCAGACCAGAAGTGTATCCCTCACTGGTAAGATCAGACCATAAACTGATCTCACTGGATATTCACATCCCGACCCCACCCCTGCCCAGAAAACCACAGTGAAAAACTTCTCTAAAGCAAATTTCACACTCCTCAAAACCGAATTGGAATCCTTCAAAGCCCCCGGGCCTGTGGAAAATACGGCCCAGACCGCAGAATCCTTTATAAATGCATTCTATGAACACCTTCAGGAATGCATGGATCATGCAATCCCAGATAAAACCAAGACCCAATCCTCCAAAGGCAGACTACCTGTCTAGTGGACCCCAGCCATAAACAAACTATACAATAGAAGGAGGAAGCTACTACATGATAGAGCAAAATCCCAAAAAGGGAAGGCATCTCTGATCAGTATTAGCAAAAAACTAAGGGCACTCATAAAATCGTCAAAGGCCAGCTTCGAGAGAAAAATTGCACAGGACACTAAGGATAATCACAAGGCTTTCTTTAGTTATGTTAGGAACCTGGGTGGGAATTCCCAGATATGCTCAGAATTAGTCCAAAATGACAAAAAATACACCGAACCCACAGACATTGCCAACATCCTAGCTGACAGGTTCAGCGCAAACTTCCCCCCCCACCAAAAGGGCACATATCTATCCCAGCAGAGTGCTGCCCCCCTGACATCTCAGATGCTCAGGTGGGTGCCGCCCTCTGCAAAGCAAAAAACACAGCATCAATGGGACCAGACGGTGTCCCAGGCTGCGTCCTACATGAACTCCAAGAAGAGCTAAACCCAAACATAAAACTACTGTTCAATCTCAGCCTTACTACAGGATATGTACCCAAAGAGTGGCGTACAGCAACAGTGGTCCCTCTCCACAAAGGTGGTGCCTCAACGGACCCTGGAAACTATTGCCCCATAAGCCTGACTAGCTTGGTCTGCAAAGCTATGGAAAGGATCATCATGGACCTCATAAATAAAGATATTGGGGACCTACAGACACTGGATCCTACCCAGTTCGGCTTTAAGGGCAGATCCTGCCTCTCCTGGTTGACTTCTTTGAAAGTCACCAAGGCCATTGACGATGGGAAGGTGGTCCACACAGCCTATCTGGACCTCGCAAAAGCCTTCGATACAATACCCCACTCGGGCATTATAGATAAGCTCACCAGCTTAAATATAAACCCCTATGTCACTAGATGGGTTGCAAACTGGCTCAAGGACAGAACCCACGTGGTTAGAATTGCTGGAGCCATGTCGGACTCCAAACCAGTTACAACTGGCATCCCACAAGGCTCAGTCCTGGGACCTCTCTTGTTTGGTATATATTTCTCGGAGGTACAGGCCAACACGGAAGGACTGTGGCTGACCAAGTTTGCAGATGACTGCAAACTGGGCGCCATAATCGACTCTCCAGCCGACACAAGCATACTCCAAAAGGGCCTCATAGAAACAGACAACTGGTGCCAGAGCCATGGCCTCAATCTAAACGCCAAAAAGTGTATAGTCATCCCCTTTGGCAAAAACAAAGTGCCCACAAATTACCACATAGGTGGTAATCCATTAAGTACAGAAGATGTAATTAGGGACCTGGGGACCCAAGTTGATAGCAATCTCTCATTTGACAACCACGTGGCCAAAGTGGCTAGAAAAACATTTTATATAGCCCACCTAATCATGAAGGGATTCACATCTAGATTAGGGGAGATCATCGTGCCTCTTTACTCATCCCTCATCGGGCCCATAATCGAGTACATTGCCCCTTTTGGGACGTACCTTACCAAACACCTGCAGCAACTGGAAAGACCCCAAAAGTACCTCACCAAGAGGATCAAAGGGCTCAAACAGATGCCATATGCTGCCCGGTTAAAGAAACTCCAGCTCTACTCAGTGGCATACCGCCTGCTCTGAGGTGACCTGTGCCTGACATATAAAGCCATGTCCAACCCGGAATTAAGGGACATGCTGCACCTCAAAAAATCCAAATCCCATCGAGCTACACGCTCGAGAGACTTGAACCTCAGCACTGAAATAAATAGGGCATGCTGGAGAGACAGATTCATAACCCAGAGGCTCCCTTCACTCGGGAATAAAATCCCAGTCCAGGTTAGGCAGAGTCCCTCATTGACTCTCTTCAAGAAGAATCTTGATGAGTGGATAGGAGGTCATAGGTTTACCCCGGGTATCACTTCTGTGTCACTGTTAGACAGAGGCACAGTATACTAACCTCGAAAAAGGGCATAGCAAAATTAATTTAAAATGGGTGGTGAAAGCCAAACATACTCTGACTAGGCTTATAAATGCCCTAGGGCAGATAGCCTAGTATGAACCTAAGCAGAAATATCATGGATCCTCACGAGTGGAAACTAGATCCACAAGTATTCACAATGATAACTCAAAAATGGGGGAGCCCAGACATAGATCCGTTTGCCTCCCCCCAAAACTACCAACTACGGAAATTTTGCACAAGGACATACCACACATTAGCTTGGAAAGTGGACGCCCTCTCATTCAGTTGGAAAACATTAACAGTGTATGCCTTCCCTCCACTGCCTCTTCTGGCAAAGGTGCTCCTGAAAGCCAGATTAGAGAGGCCACAAATGATTCTCATTGCTCCAGTCGGGCCACGCCAACACTGATATCCAGTATTAAGGAACATGGCTCAAGACCCACCATGGATTTTACCTCAAATTCTTCACCTGCTGACTCAGCAAAACAATCAGATTCTACAGAAACAGCTCAAGACTTTAAATCTGGCTGCATGGCAGATAACCTAAACAATCCGTCAATACTCTTCTCTAAAGCTGTTATGGATGTCATTTTGGAGGCCAGGAGACCCAGCACCAGCAAAACCTACTCAGACAAATGGAAAAGATTCTGCGCCTGGAACCAGGCTAAAGGCCTAAATCCTCTTGTTCCAAATATTCCTCAGATATTGCAATATTTAACTGAGATGCTGCACAAAGGTCTTTCCTTTTCATCTATTAAAGATCCTCACTTCAGCTATTTCAGCTCATTACAACACTGATCCTCCTATATTCTCACATCCATTACTAAGACAGTACCTCATAGGGGCTAAGAATATAAGACCGCCCCGGAGAGCACCAACTCCAACTTGGGACCTCAATTTTGTTTTGGAAAAGCTTACACTACCACCTTTCGAACCAGCTTTTACAGCCGATTTACAATTTTTATCCTGGAAAACGGCCCTGCTGCTGGCAATAACTTCAGCACGAAGAGTCTCAGAGCTACAGGCCCTAATGGCAGTGGAGCCTTTCACCATTTTTCATCAAGACAGAGTTTCTTTACAAACTAACCCTTCCTTTATGCCATAGGTAGTATCCAGTGTGGCTCTAAACCAAAACCATTCATTTACCCACCTTTTATCCAAACCCCCAGAATAAAGGGGAAAGGCTCCTTCCCTCTTTGGACATTCACAGACAATTACGTTTCTACTTGGATAAAACAAAGGCTTTCAGAAAATCTGACCAACTCTTTGTATCCTATGCTGCAGGTGCACAAGGAAAGGCTATCTCAAAACAGACCATTTCAAAATGGATAGGACATTGTATCCGTTTCTGCTACACACACCATGGGAAACCTGTACCTGGTAACATTAGGACCCATTCCACCAGGGCTACAGCAACCTCAGCAGCCTTCCTCAGAGGGGTACCAACCAAGGATATTTTGGAGGCTGCAACTTGGAGTTCAGTGCACACCTTTACCAAGCACTACCACTTACCTCTCTACTCAAAAACCAGAGCTGGCTTTGCCACTGCAGTTCTGCAGGGCATACTAGCCTCTCCTAACCCTGTTTAGTACCAACCACCCAGCCTTAGCTTTGGGATTCAACCCAAGTGTGATGACTGCAGCAGTGTAACACGATGAACATAGTACAGTTTTGTACCTACCATAAGTGTAGATGTTCGAGTGTTCACACTGCTGCAGTCCAGGTTACCCTCCCACCTACCCCTCTTCATACCTGGGTTTTATCTATACCTCCATTTATATACAATCTAGATGATGTATTTCTATATGGTGTATTTGCTTACAGCTGTAGCTATTGTTTCCTACTTTTGTATGTTTACATAGGATTATGTATTGCCTTCCTATTTGGGGGCACCTGACATCTGGGGCAAGAAAAACTGAAGAAAATGGCGTCTGCTGCCTCTTTTATACCCCTGTCGCACTGACGTCAGGGAAGAAGCAACTGCAACCGACGCCGGACCAAGACTTTGGAACTCAGGCCGACTGCTGGACCGCGTGACGCAGATAACCCAAGTGTGATGACTGCAGCAGTGTGAACACTCGAACATCTACATTTATGGTAGGTACAAATCTGTACTTTTTCTCCCCTTCCTGTGTTTTTGTGGTGAGACTTTATCTGTTAATTAGGTGCACAGGAATATATTCTATTTACTTATGTTATATCACATGAATCTCTATGGACAGTCCTAATTACTGTGCATTTGTTTTATCAGACTTCTAACTTTTTGGGTTTTATTGACTTTCTGTAGTCTTTTCACTGATCTTAGTATGTCTGTCCATTTCTGTTAAATCAAACAACTCTTCTCTTAGATCATTTTCTTCTAAACTGAGGACACATTCTTTGTTTTCTGTTTCCTGTGGGGCATTCTTTAATAAGTTCCAGAGCATCTTCCTGTGCCATTCTTTTCAGTTTCATCCTTTGTCATCTGTTGCTCTTTCATATGGGAGCTCACTGGCCTATCACACCACAACATTGACTATGTCAGAGTTGCAACAGTTTCCTGTTACTTTTCGTGCTGTGCAACTCCAACTGAACATTTGTAGTGGTTTCCTATGAAATGCTCCAAAGTATCTTCATATGGCAACTGATCAGATGCTTCCCACTCCATGGATTTCTCCTTAATTTGGGGATCCATTGCTCTAACCTGCTGTGATGATAACCAAGTTTGATTTTCTACATGGAATCCTTCATTTCTCAGGTAATCCATAACCTCGCTTTCTATTTCTTTAACTTCTCCATTACTAAACCTCTTTTCTGCTTTTTCTCTTTTTCTTATTTTTTGTATTGTAAAAATGTCCATGTCTGGATACCTTTGCCTATATTTCTCTTCAAATATCTTTAGTGCTGTCTTTTTGTATTGATTAGATGTTCTTCATGTTTCACTGTTGCAGTCATCACATTTGGATTATCCTGCCAGGGGTAGCCCTCAGTCGGCCTGAATACCAGAGGCTTAGTATTTCTGTGTCGGTTGCTGTCGCTCCAGGCCTGATGTCAGGTCGTCAGTGGTATAAAATCAGGCAGCCGACGCCATTACATCAGTCTTTCTTGCCAAGAAGCCTGAAGCAGAAGCAGTTTGCAAGAGTGCCGTTCGGCCACTACCAGAGTTTTCATTTCCGAATTGAAGTTGAAGTCTTCTAAAGTACCCTGCTGGGGATCCTTTTTTCTTGGTCTAACCGATGGTGAGAAAAAGTCAACAATTGTCACACCTGTGGAAAGCAAATACCACACCAAGACTTCCATTCTTACTACGTCACCTGTTTAGGCTCAGACCACGACATCCATCGCTGTCGCTTTTGTGCTTTAACACCAGAAGTGTACGTTGGCAGGCACTTATTGTAGCTAGATATTTTCGCTTTCAGTCCTCGAATTCCGATATGGCTTTGGTAAGCCATCCGACTACCGATCTTCCAAAAAAAATGTAAGGATAAAGACAGAAGACCGCACAGGTCCAAAACTGCTGACGACACTTCCGCTAAGCTAGTCGTCAGATGTTCTTCGTGTTTCACTGTTGCAGTCATTACATTTGGGTAATCTGCTGGCAGGTTGCCCTCAGTTGGCCTGAATTCCAAAGTCTTGGGTCCTGCATAGGTTGCTGTCTTCTCTTCCATGACGTCAGGTCATCAGGGGTATAAAACATGCAGCAGACACCATTTTCTTCAGTCTTTCTTGCCGCACGGTGCCCGAAGCAGAAGCATTTCGCAAGTGCCAGTTGTCCGACTACTGAAATATTCGAATTTGAGTTTCAGAACCGAAGTCTTCACTAAAGCTAAGTATCCCATTGGGGAAACTTTTTTTCTTGCTCTTTACCGATGTCAGAAAAAGTTAATAATTGTATTACTTGTGGGAAGCAAATACCTCATAAGGATTTCCATTTATACTGTATTCCTTGCCTAGGCCCTGATCACAACATGCCTGGCTGTCGGTTTTGTGCTAGATTTAACCAACGTACTATTAAACGTCTGTATATTTTTGCATCAAGGTATTTTGGAAACAGATTTAACTACCCAGAAATGTTGTCGGATAGCAATCCGACTACCAGAGCACATAAAAAATGCAAAGAAAAGGACAGAGAAAGGCAGTCGAAATCCAAAACCGGCAACAAAGCTTTTCTTAAGCTAGTCGCCGGTTCGCTGGTACTCAGAGGCGCTTTCGCAGCCCCTGATACCTGCTACCTTCGAGTCGCAGGCCTCTACCAACACCCATGTGGAGTTCGGCATGCCACAAGTTACTCAAGCTATTGGACCGACGGATGTATCTCCCTCAGATGGGTCCGGAGCCGCTGAGCAGGCACCGGATTCTGAGAGTGTATTCAGACCTCAACATTTGTATATCAAACCGACGACAGCTGCAAAGCCAAAGACAAAAGCAACTTCTAAAACTAAAAAAAACGACGCATGAGCCACGTGCACAGGCCTCTATGCCTAAAAAACAGATGATCAAAATAGCTGAAGACCTTATTATCTTGATCAGGGGTACCCATCCCTCTGCAGATAAGAAGCCCAGGCAAGACACTGATTATGAATCTTCAAATCGGGTTTCTGTTTCTTCTGATTCCTCTTCTGATCAGGAATTATCTATACCTCCCTATGAGGATTCTGATGCAGAGGAGTCTATTCCATCTGCGTCTCCTCCTGAGGATTATTCATTTGGAGAAACCTTGCATACTTTGAGGGAGCATTTTCACTGGGAGAGTCAAGACTTCTCAGAATCAAAAAAGAGGCTCAAGGATTTCCTTCTTCTTCCTCAGCACAGGCCTTTAGGCATTCCCCCAGTTTTAGACATTGTGGATGATGTGTTTTCGGAATCAAGTTTGACCCCTGACTCCTTACCTCCGGCTCCCAGTAAGCCTGACAGATATTACAGGGTCCCTGACTCACCTAAATTTTTATTTAGAAACCCTGCTGCTGATCCTGAAACTATTTCACAGGGTCCAAAGGGAGTTAAGGCCTCAACAGCAAAAAATCCTACCCCCCCTGACAGAGATTCAGGGGCACTGAACAGATGGGGAAACAAGGTTTATACATCTGCAACCTTGGCAATCGGGGCCTTAAACTGTCAATTTCATATGCTTAAGTACCAACAACATGTTATGGGATTGCTGAAACAGAAAATGATGTTGATTTCAGAATGTGCAGAAAATAAAGAATTGCAGGAATTATTGCATGCAGCTGAACAAGTTGGAAAGCATACTTTGCAATGTGGTTTTGATTCCTTAGAGGCCTCCTGCAGGGCTGCAGTTACTGGATCTGTGATTAGGAGGCATGCCTGGTTAAAGGAACAAAATTTGCCTGATCATGTTAAAGCTAAATTGCAAGATGCACCTTTACAGCATGATTCTCTGTTTGGTATTAAGGCAGAAGAGGTTTTAAAGAAAATGGAAGACAAAGCTAAGTCTATGCAAACTGTTAAATACTTCTTACAAGTGCAGACACCAAGATTCAGTAGACACTGGCTTACAAAAAAATGGTCCTTTCCTGTGTCAACTAAATAAAATACTTCGGTAATACTTGTATTAAAACAAAGTACTAAGAAACAACAACTAAACGCACCAAAACTTTATGTAGCAAAGCTTTCGGGAATACACCCTTCATCAGTACACATTAAACAGTTAAATTACAAAACTTTAAATAGAGGAATCAATTAATCATATGATGTAGCCAGCCTAGTTACTTAAAAAGATATAACTTATTACAAAAATAAAACACACTACATAAACATTTCTAAATAACATACATTAACTTGAAATACATTACTACATATCTTAATTTAAAACCATTATCTAAATAAATATACTTTATCAGAATATAGATATTGTTTAAAAATATTATATCAAAGTCTTTCTCTTTGCTTTTTCAATAAGACTGGTTTAAGGCTAACAGCATTATTTAAGCCTGGTTTCACATCTGCCTGTAACCTGATTATCCACTCATATTCTTTTAATTCCAACATATTATTCATGTCACCCTTTCTCACTCCCATTTCTACATGCGACATAACTCTAAAGCTAAATTTATGACTTTCTCCCTTTTCTATAATATGTTTGCTTAGAGCATTTGTTAGTATATTCTGATAAAGTATATTTATTTAGATTAATTGATTCCTTTCCTGTGTCAGACAGAGCTCAAAGGGGCAAATCCAGACGCCCTAAGGGTTCCAGATACCAGGCGCAAGATTCATACAGGTCAAAGCAATGGGGCGCTTCCACCTCCAAATCTGGAGGAGATAAAGTGCAAACCTATAGAAAGCAATCCCAATGACTTCCCTCTGCCTACACCAAGCACTTATCTTTTGGCAGCAACCATAGGGGGAAAATTAGCACGTTTTGCTCAAAATTGGAAGTTAATAACCCAGGACAAGTGGGTACTAAACATCGTATAACAGGGATACAGATTCCATTTCCACACTCTGCCAATGGCAACTGGTTGGCCAGATCTGCCAAAAAATCAGTGGGCAGAGGCACAGAAACAGGTTACGTCCCTCATGGATATAGGGGCCATTCAGACAGTACCAGAACAGGAAAAAGGACAAGATTTTTACTCAACTGTTCTTGGTACCCAGAAAGGACCAGGCCTGGCAGCCAATACTGGATTTATCGATTATGAACACATACCTGGACATTCCAAAATTCAAAATGCTGACTTTGCAGCAGCTTCTGCCCATGCTGGGCAAGAATGCTTGGCTGGTGACTTTAAACCTAAAAGAGGCATACCTGCATGCCCCAATAAGGCAATCGTGCAGAAGATACCTCAGATTCAAGGCTGGCTTAATGCATTACCAATTCTCTGCACTGCCCTTTGGCTTAACTACTGCGCCTAGGGTCTTTACAAAGTGCCTGGCACCAGTAATTGCATTTTGCAGACAAAGAAGTATATAAATATATCCTTACTTGAACGACTGTCTCATTCAAGCAGAGAACAAGGACACTCTTCTTTGACACCTGACATTTGGGCGTTTGTGAAAAAGCTTCTAACATGTCTTGGGCACACAATAAACAAAAAGAAATCACAACTGGTACCCTCTCAAAAGATAACATTCCCGGGTGCAAGCTTGAATACAACTGCCCAGATGGCTTACCTCACGCCAAACAAGCCAAGGCAACTGACTACTTACTTCAAACTGATGGCAACAAAAACCCAGTCTTCTGCAAGACAAATTCTGCAGGCTCTGGGCTTCATGGCATCCTGCATCCTACTGATTCCATGTGCAAGACTGCATATGAGGAAACTTCAATGGTACCTAAAAAGTTTATGGAGTCAACATTCTCACAGTCTGAAAACAATGATTCCTCTCATTCCCTGCCTGCAACAGGAGTTTCTATGGTGGGCAAAGGCATGTCACCAAAATATGGGACTGCCCTTCACTCTACCCCCTGTCAGCCAAACCTTAACAACAGACGCATCAGATTATGCCTGGGGGCCCACATGGCAGGAAGATGCATTCAGGGCATATGGACACCAAAACAAATGCATCTACATATCAACCAGAAAGAGATGCTAGCTGTTCAAAATGCCCCAACAGCCTTCAAGGACTTACTTCATCCAGGACAACTACTGATAAAGATGGGCAACACCACAGTCATGTGGTATATAAACAAGCAAGGGGGCACACACTCATATACCCCCTTTGCAGATTAGCCATGGCACTGTGGGACACAGCTTTGACCTACCAAATACATCTTCAAGCTCAATTCCTGCCAGGAAAACAAAACCCTCTATAGATCTATTTGCCTCTCCTCAAAATTATCAATTGAAAAGATTCTGCACAAGGACTTATCACAGACAAGCATGAAAAGTGGACACCCTATCCTTCAGTTTGAAAAACCTATCAGTTTACGCCTTTCCTCCTCTGCCTCTTCTCCCCAAGGTCCTCCTAAAAGTCAGACAAGAGAAACCAAAGATGATTACCCCAGACTGGCCCCGCCAATACTGGTACCCAATCCTAAGGACCTTGTCTCAATACCCAGTTTGGACCTTGCCTCAAAGACAACTACTGTCCCAGCAAAACAATCAGAAGCTGCACAATCAACTACAGACTCTGAACCTGGCAGCATGGCTGATCATGTAGTCATACAAACAACACCTCTCAGTAAAGCTGTGATGGATGTCATTTTGGAAGCCAGAAGGCCTAGTACTAGAAAATCTTATGCTGACAAATGGAAGAGATTCTGTGCTTAGAATCAAGCACAAGGAACTGATACAGCAGAACCAAATATTCCTCAGATATTACAATACTTAACTGAGATGCTTGACAAAGGCCTATCTTCAATTAAAATCCATGCCTCTGCCATTTCAGCTCATTACAATACAGAGCCACCAATCTTTTCTCATCCTTTACTAAAGCAGTATCTTAGAGGAGCCAAAAATTTAAGGCCTCCTAGATCATCACCATTACCTGCATGGGACCTCAATTATGTGTTGGAAAAGCTCACCCTGCCTCCATTTGAACCAGCTGCTACCGCTGATATAAAGTTCTTATGGAAAACAGCTCTGCTACTAGCAGTTACTTCAGCAAGAAGAGTTTCAGAGCTACAAGCCCTCATGGCTGTAGAGCCTTTTATAATATTTTACCCATACAGGGTGTCTCTGAGGACAAATCCTACTTTTATGCCTAAAATGGGTTCGAGTCTGGTTCTTAACCAAACAATTCATCTGCCAACCTTTTATTCAAATTTGCAGAACAAGGAGGAGAGAATTATGCATTCCTTGGACGTACACAGACAGCTAAGATTCTACTTGAGCAGGACTAAAACTCTAAGAAAAACTGAGCAATTACTAGTGACATATGCTGCAGGATCAGAAGGCAAGGCTGTTTCAAAGTAGACAATTTCAAAGTGGATAAGCCACTACATCCGTTTCTGCTACTTACACCATGGTAAACCTGTGCCCAAGGGCATTAGGTCTCATTCCACCAGGGCTGCAACTACTTCCACAGCCATTCTCAGGGGAGTACCAACCAAATACATTCTAGAGGCTGCTACTTGGAGTTCTGTTCACATCTTTACAAAGCATTATCATTTGTCTCTCTACTCTAAATCCAGGGCAGGCTTTGCCACTGCAGTTCTGCAGGGCCTTATAGCTGCTCCTAATGCTGTTTAGCTCCAGCCTCCCAACCATAGCTTTGAGATTCTACCCAAATGTAATGACCGAAACAGTGAAACGCGAAGAACATAGTAGAGTTGTGTACACTTGCCATAAATATAGATTTTTGAGTGTATTCACTGTTGCAGTCCAGGTTACCCTCCCGTCATCCCCCTGTCATTCTGGAGTTTATCTTTCCTTCTCTATCTTCTACAACCTATGTGGTGTATTTGCTTGTAGATGAAGGTAAAGTTTATATTGATGCATGTGTATGTATAAATATATATATATATATATATATATATATATATATATATATATATATATATATATATATATATATATATATATGGATTCACTTCATAACGCTGAAAAATCAAAACACTGAAAATGAGAAAACTTCATAATATAGAAGACCAAAACACTGAAAACTCAAAACACTGAAAACACATATCATACATATACTGACTTTAAACAACATAAATCATAGCACTTTCTACCAAGTGTAAGCAGGGGGGCATGCCTTCCTGCATCCCCCATGTGGGGGCTGCTTGCTACTTATATATATCTACTCCAAGATTGCACTAACTACACTGTGCAATCTTGGAGTTGATATTAAGTAGCAGGGTGGGGGTGCAGGGGTGCTTGCCCCCCTGCATACACTTGGTAGAAAGTGCTATGATTTATGTTGTTTAAACTCAGTATATGTATGATATGTGTTTTCAGTGTTTTGAGTTTCAGTGTTTTGAGTTTCAGTGTTTTGAGTTTTCAGTGTTTTGAAGTTTCAGTGTTTTGGTTTCAGTGTTTTGGTTTCAGTGTTTTGAGTTTCAGTGTTTTGAGTTTCAGTGTTTTGAGTTTCAGTGTTTTGAGTTTCAGTGTTTTGAGTTTCAGTGTTTTGAGTTTCAGTGTTTTGAGTTTCAGTGTTTTGAGTTTCAGTGTTTTGAGTTTCAGTGTTTTGAGTTTCAGTGTTTTGAGTTTCAGTGTTTTGAGTTTCAGTGTTTTGAGTTTCAGTGTTTTGAGTTTCAGTGTTTTGAGTTTCAGTGTTTTGATATTTCAGTGTTATGAAGTGAATCCACACATATATATATATATATATATATATATATATATATATATATATATATATATATATACATATATTTGCTACCTTTTGGGGGCACCTGACATCGGGGGCAAGAAAAACTAAAGAAAATGGTGTCAGCTGCATGTTTTATACCCCTGATGACCTGACATCATGGAAGAGAAGACAGCAACTGACGCAGGACCCAAGACTTTGGAATTCAGGTCGACTGAGGGCAACCTGCCAGCAGATTACCCAAATGTAATGACTGCACTCGAACATCTACATTTGTGGTAAGTGTACACAACTGTACTTTCTCCGGTCCTCAGTGAGGCCCCTTCGCAGCCCCTGATGCCCACTTCTGTGGATTCGCAGGCAGCTACCGAGACCCTTTCGGAGTCTGGTATGCTGTGAGACTCTTCTTTGACTAAGGATCCTGCAGATGTCTCTACCTTGGATGGGTCCAGATCTGCTGAGCAGGCACCAGCTTCCGAGGAAGTACTTCGCACTACCGATACTCGACACAGACCGATGACTTCTTTCACGTCTTCAGTTCTTTCTAAAACTGCCGAGTTTCTAAGGCCCAGGGTACAAACTACGCCCAAAAAAACGATGACCCAAGCTCAGGCACCTGCTTCCTTGCCTCAATCTCAAATGCTTAAAATGGCAGAAGACCTTATTATGCTTATTATGGGAAGCCTGGCTACCCCTTCCAAAAGAAAAAGAGATTTGTCCCCATTAGTTTTATCTGAACAAGAGTCTGATGACTCTGATGCTTCTGAATATGAAGACATGCAACCCCTCTTTGCTTATGAGGATTCTGATGCAGAGGAATCCATTCCTTCTGCTTCTCCACTAGGGGATTTTTCATTTGGGGAAACCCTTCATACTTTAATGGAACATTTCCAATGGGAATGTCAAGACTATCCTCAGTCAAAAAATAGACTCAGGGAATTCTTAGATTTACCACAGCACAGACCTTTGGCCATTCCTCCTGTCCTGGATGTTGTGGATGATGTTTTTATGGAATCCAGTTTGACTCCTGACACCCTTCCTCCTGCTCCCAGGAAACCTGACAGGTACTACAGAGTCCCTGACTCTCTCAAATTCCTTTTCAAAAATCCTACTGCTGACCCAGAGGTCATCTCTCAAGGGCCTAAAGGAATTAAAGTAACCTCAGCTAAGAATTCCACCCCCTCAGACAGGGATTCCCGAGCTTTAGACAGATGGGGAAAAAAGTATACACCTCTGCTACTCTTGCTATTAGTGCGTTAAATTGTTAGTTCCACATGCTGAAATATCAGCAGCATACCATAGAACTCCTCAAACAAAAAATATCTTCCTTTCCTGCTTGTGCAGAAAACAAAGAATTACAAGAGCTCTAATGCATTCTGCAAATCAAGTTACTAAGCACACCTCGCAATTTGGCTTTGACACCCTAGAAGCATCTTGCAGGGCAGCAGTCACTGGTTCTGTCCTTAGAAGGCATGCTTGGATTAAGGAACAGACCTTGCCAGACCATGTCAAATCCAAATTATTGATACACCATTGAACAAAAACAATTTATTTGGCACCAAGGCAGAAGAGGTCTTAAAAAAGATGGAAGAAAAAGCTAAATCTATACAGACAGTTAAAGACTTCTTACAGGTCCAGCCTCCGAAATTCAGTAGGCATTGCCCCTCCAAGCACTGGTCCTTTCCTGCCCTCTCAAGGCCAGCTCAGCCCAGACCCAGGGGAAGCAGACCACCCCCCCCAGACAGCAGCCCCCAGGGAATGCAGAGAACTAAGCAATGGAGTTCCTCCTCTTCACAAACAGGGAGTGCAAAGCCACCCCCTTATGGTAATAACTCACAATGACTTTACACCTCCACCCCTTACCTCTGCCCACCTGCTTGTGCCCCATAGGAGGAAAACTCTCCATCCATGCAAGCGACTGTGCCTCTATTACCAATGACCGATGGGTCCTCAACATAGTGTCCCAGGGATACAGATTTTATTTCCACACTCTGCCAACCCCAAAAGGGTTTCCAGATCTTCCTCCAAACCAGTGGGCAGAGGCCAAAAGTCAAGTCCCTTCCCTGCTGTCCATGAGGGCAAATACAGCATGTTCCTACAGAACAGATAGGCCAATGTTTGTATTCCAGACTCTTCCTGGTACTCAGAAAAGAGGGCACCTGACGCCCAATCCTCAATCTATCCATTCTAAACACCTTTCTGGTGATACCAAAATTCAAAATGCTCACCCTCCAGCAGCTTCTTCGTATGCTTTCCAAGGATGCTTGGTTAGCCACCCTAGACCTAAAAGAGGCCTACCTACACATCCCAGTCAGGGAATCTTGCAGGAAATATCTACATTTCAGAACTGGATCTATGCACTTTCAGTTCTCTGCGCTTCCCTTTGGCTTATCCATTGCTCCCAGAGTTTTCACAAAATGCCTGGCTCCAGCCATTGCTTTTTGCAGACAAAGAAATATTCAAATTTACCCCTACTTAGATGATTGCCTGATTCAGGAAGACAGTCAGGAAAAGCAGTTACAGCACCTGACCTTTGTAAAGGACCTACTGACCTCCCTGGGGTATACTATCAATGAAAAGAAATCAAAACTAGCTCCCACACAAAAAAAATGTATTCCTGGGAGCAAGCCTGGACACAGCATCCCAGATGGCATTCCTTACTCCAGATAAACAAGCCTACCTGACAGGCTACTTCTCTCAACTAGCCACCAGAACTCAGTTATCCGCAAGGAAAATCCTGCAAGCTCTAGGGTTCATGGCGATGTTCATCATGTTTCACTGTTGCAGTCATGACTGTAGGGTTCTCCCCTGCAGGCAGTCCTCGGTCGGCCAGAATCCCAAAGTCTGGGTCCGGCGTCGGCTGTTCAACCATGCTCCCTGACGTCAGAGCGCCAGGAGTACAAAGCTGACAGCCAACGCCATCTTCTCCAGTCTTTCTTGCCGTGCGGTGATAGCAGTTCGCAAGTGCCGGTCGGCTGACTCCTGACGATTTTTTCTGAAAAACTTCAGTCCGAAGACTTTCTTCTCCACTCGAAACTAAGTACCCCATTGGGGAAACTTTTTCTTGCTCCAGTCCGATGTCAGAAAAAGTTAATAATTGTATTTCATGTGGGAAGCAAATACCTCATAAGGATTTTCATTCTTACTGTATTCCTTGCTTAGGCCCTGACCACGACGTAGCTAGTTGTCGGTTTTGTGCTAGATTCAATCAACGTACAATTAAACGAAGGTACGATTTTGCTTTTCATTACTTCGGTAGGCGTTTTAACTACAAAATGCCATCGGATACGGTTCCGGCTACCGGAGTTCACAAACGTCGCAAGGATAAAGACAGGCCTCCGAGGTCCAAATCTGACGATATTGCACAAGCGGAGCCAGCTTCAGGTTCGGCCGTCGTCAGTGAGGCGCTTTTTCAGCCACTGTTGTCAGCCATTTCAGAACCGATGGTCGAAACGGACTCTCACGAGGAGCCAACTAGGCCTTTGAATATTTCTATTGCAGGACCTTCGGACAATGCTCCTTCGGATGGGTCCGGAGCCGCTGTGCAGGTACCGGCTTCCGAAGGGGTTTTCAGGCCTACTCAGCTTCTAATAAAGGCAAAGCCAAAGACAAAGGCAAAGACTCCTTCTAAATCAAAGACTGCAACACAGGCCTCTTCTGAACCGGCTCCCAAGTCACAGAAACAGTTACTCAAGATGGCGGAGGATTTACTTACTATGATCAGGGGTGTTCACATCCCCCTCCAGATAAAAGGCCAAGGCAGGAAGTTTATTATGATTCCTCTGATCAGGCTTCTGTTTCTTCAGTTTCTTCTTCTGACCAGGAATATTCTTTCCCTCCTTATGAGGATTCTGATGCTGAGGAATCCATTCCTTCAGCTTCTCCCCCTGAGGATTTCTCTTTTGGGGAAACTTTGCATGAAATGAGGGAACATTTCCACTGGGAAGGACAGGAGTATTCAGAATCTAAGAAAAGACTAAGGGATTTTCTTCTTCTCCCCCAACATAGACCCCTGGCTATTCCTCCTGTTTTGGATATTGTGGATGATGCCTTTTCAGAGGCTAACTTAACCCCTGACTCTTTTCCTCCTGCTCCTGTTAAACCTGATGGATATTACAGGGTTCCTGATTCCCACCAGTTTTTATTCAAGAACCCTACTGCTGACCCTGAAACCATTTCTCAGGGTCCTAAGGGAGTTAAGGCCGCTTCTGCCAAAAACCCCATTCCCACTGAAAAGGATTGTAGATCTTTAGAAAGATGGGGCAAAAAAGTGTACACTTCTGCTATTTTATCCATTAGGGCTTTAAACTGTCAGTTTCATATGCTGAAATTCCAGCAATTCCTCTTGTCTGTTCTAAAACAAAAGCTTACTTCCATTTCTGCCTGTGCAGATGGTAAGGAATTACATGACTTATTGCATGCCACTGAACAAGTTGGGAAGCATGGTTTACACTGTGGATTTGATGCCTTGGAGGCTTCTTGTAGGGCTGCTGCCTCCGGCACAGTTATTAGAAGGCATGCATGGCTAAAGGAACAAAATTTGCCAGAACAAGTAAAAGCTAAATTATTGGATGCTCCTGTTCAGCACAATGTTTTGTTTGGATCAAAAGCTGAAGAGGTGATTAAAAAGATGGAGGACAAGGCGAAATCCATGCAAACAGTTAAAGATTTCTTACAAGTACAGCCACCCAGATTTAGCAGGAATTGGCCTTCTAAAAATTGGACCTTTCCCAATTCAGACAGGCCTCAGAAGGGTAGATATAGACGCTCCCGAGGAAGGCCTCAAACACAAGCTTCTTATAGACCAAGATAGTGGACTGTTTCCACCCCTAGGAGAGGAGAGGACAGGCCACAAACTCATAGGAAACAGACTCTATGACTCCCTCTGTTGGGCTGCAGGAACTTCTTACCTGGAAGCCCCCCTCGGAGGAAAACACTCTCTTTTTTATCAAAATTGGACTCGTATAACCCAAGACAAGTGGGTTCTGGATGTGGTTTCAAGAGGTTACAAATTCCATTTTCATTCCTTGCCAAGGCCAAGCGGATGGCCAGACCTTCCAAAACATCAATGGACAGAGGCCTTAAACCAGGTGGAAGCTCTTTTGGCTATGAAAGCCATAGAACTAGTTCCACTTTCAGAGATGGGGCAAGGTTTTTACTCAAGGCTCTTTCTAGTCCCCAGGAAACAAAACTCATGGAGACCCATTCTGGATCATTCAGTCTTGAACACCTTTCTAGAGATTCCAAAATTCAAGATGCTTACTCTACAGCAGTTTCTTCCAATGCTGTCCAAAAATGCATGGATGGTAACTTTGGATTTAAAGGAGGCATATTTACACATTCCCATCAGGCAGGAACGCAGAAAATACCTCAGGTTCAAGGCCGGATCGAGGCACTTTCAATTCTCTGCGCTGCTCTTTGGATTGTCTACTGCGCCCAGGGTCTTCACCAAATGCCTGGCTCCAGTAGTAGCTTACTGCAGACTCAAGGGAGTTCAAATTTACCCTTATCTGGACGATTGTCTTATTCAGGCAGACAGCAAGGATGTCTTACTCCAGCATCTAGAATTTGTACAGAACCTTCTCAAGTTCCTGGGATTCTCTGTAAACATAAAAAAGTCAAATTTGACACCCTCACAACAGATCACTTTTCTGGGTGCTCTTCTAAACATCACAACCCAGATGGCATTTCTGACATCCGAAAAACAATTACAGCTGGCTTCAACTTTCAAAACCTTGGCAACTTTAACTTCGCTATCTGCAAGGGGTTCCTGCAGGCTTTGGGTTATATGGCCTCCTGCATCCTTCTCGTTCCATATGCAAGACTACACATGAGGAACATACAGTGGTACCTAAAAAGTGTATGGTCTCAGCATTGCCACAGTTTAGACATACTGATCTCCGTCCTGCCTTGTCTTCAAAAGGAATTCCTTTGGTGGTCCAGGGCATGTACTCTAAACAAAGGGAAACCCTTCTGTCTGCCTCCTGCCACTCAGATTCTGACCATGGACGCCTCGGATTATGCTTGGGGAGCCCATTTTCAGGGCAACTGTCTGCAGGGCCTTTGGACAAAGGATCAGAAGCACCTGCATATCAATTTAAAAGGAAATGTTAGCAGTTCAGAAAGCTCTAATGGCCTTCAGGAATCATCTACAACCAGGGCAACTACTGATACGGACAGACAACACCACAGTTATGTGGTACATAAACAAGCAAGGGGAATCTCATTCCTACCCCCTTTGCAGACTAGCCATGGATCTATGGAACACAGCTCTAGCTTGCAATCTGGACCTTCAAGCTCAGTTTTTACCAGGGAAGCAAAACTTCCTGGCAAGACGGTCTGAGCAGAAACCTTTCGGATCCACACGAATGGATGCTGGAAACCGAAATATTCAGGATGATGATAGCAGTCTGGGGACGTCCTCACATAGACCTCTTTGCATCCCATCTCAATCATCAACTACAGAATTTTTGCACCAGGACTTTCCACAAACTAACTTGGAAAGTGTATGCACTATCTTTCAGTTGGAGAAACCTCTCGGGATATGCCTTTCCGCCTCTTCCTCTTCTTCCACGGGTATTATTAAAGATCAAACAGGACAAGTCCAAGATGATAATCTTGTTGGCCCCAAATTGGCCTCGACAGTTTTGGTACCCCACTCTGAAAAACCTATGTCTGAAGCCCCCTTGGGTTTTACCACAAACTCCGAACCTTCTGTCCCAACATCGGGGTCAGGTTCTACACTCACATGTCAGCACTCTCAGCCTGCCGGCCTGGTTAATCCAGGGCCTTTGATTTCTTCTCTCCTACCCAAGCAGGTTATGGATGTCATTTTAGAAGCCAGATATCCTAGCAGTAGAAAATCTTTTGCAGGAAAATGGAAAAGATTTTGTTCCTGGATGCAGGCTCAGGATTCTGATCCTCTTCCGAACATTCCTTTAATTTTACTTTACTTGACAGATCTCTTACATAAGGGTCTCTCTTTCTCTTCCATTAAGATACATGCCTCTGCTATTTCCGCTCATTATAATGCAGACCCTCCAATCTTTTCCCACCAGCTCATGAGACAGTTTTTCAGACGAGCTAAGAACTTAAGACCTCCTAGATCTCCTCCCATTCCTGCTTGGTATCTCAACTATGTTTTGGAAAAGCTCACCTTGCCTCCTTTTGAGCCTGCTGCCTCTTCTGACATCAAGTTTTTATCTTGGAAAACAGCCATCCTGTTAGCCCTTACCACTGCCAGGAGAGTTTCAGAGTTACAAGCTCTTATGGCTGTGGAACCTTATATTATTTTTCATCAAGACAGGGTGTCTTTGAGGACTAATCCTACCTTCATGCCTAAGGTGGTTTCCAAAGTGGCTTTAAATCAAACCATCCACTTGCCAACTTTTTTCCCCTCTCCTCAAAATAAAGGGGAAAGGATCTTACATTCCTTGGATGTACACAGACAACTACATTTTTACCTGGACAGAACCAAGGACATCAGAAAATCAGAACAATTGTTTGTTTCTTATGCTTCAAGTTCCCAAGGTAAAGCCATTTCAAAACAGACCGTTTCTAAATGGATTGCTCATGGAATCAGATTTTGTTATTCACACCAAGGAAAGCAAATCCCAGGGAGTATACGGACTCATTACACCACAGCTGCTGCCACTTCTGCTGCCTTCCTCAGGGGAGTTCCTACCAAAGACATTTTGGAAGCTGCAACTTGGCGTTCAGTGCATACTTTTTCAAAGCACTACAATCTACCTCTCTACTCTAAGTCTAGGGCAGGCTTTGCCTCTGCAGTTTTGCAGAGCCTTTTAGCCGCCCCTTCTACTTTATGACCACCTCCCTTTCATTCTGCTTTGGGATTCTACCCTACAGTCATGACTGCAACAGTGAAACACGATGAACATAGTACAGTTGTGTACACCTACCATAAATGTAGATGTTCGAGTGTCTTCACTGTTGCAGTCTGGGTTTCCCTCCCTCCTGTCCCCTCTTATTTTTACTTTTGTGTGGTTCCTTTTTTCACCATTCTTCTGAGGTGTATTTGCAAAGGATATGGGACCTTTCTCATTTTGGGACTCCTGACATCTGGGGCAAGAAAAACTGGAGAAGATGGCGTTGGCTGTCAGCTTTGTACTCCTGGCGCTCTGATGTCAGGGAGCATAGTTGAACAGCCGACGCTGGACCCAGACTTTGGGATTCTGGCCGACTGAGGACTGCCTGCCGGCAGGGGAGAACCCTACAGTCATGACTGCAACAGTGAAGACACTCAAACATCTACATTTATGGTAGGTGTACACAACTGTACTTTCTGCATTCTACTCTTTCCATATGCCAGACTGCATGTGAGGAAACTACAATGGGACCTAAAAAGCCTTTGATGTCAACACCTTACTTTTTTACCTTACTTAATTAAAACACCCCCCCTTCTAATGTAAAAACACAAGAAACCTCAGATCTTTATTTTATAGATAGTTGATCATGCTGCGCTGAATGGAAATACCTGTAAACTGTGTTCTCTATTATCTGTTAACTGTGTTTTATGATGTACATTTTATGCATTTGCATTTCTTTACTGTATGAATTTTATACATGTATTTTACCTTTAACATTATGTAAACATTATTATATTGCTTATGGAGCTTTTCTCCCCGGGCCTCCACTGAAAATGGGCACATTCTGGCCCAGTGGACTTCCCCAGCAATCAAACTGAAAATAAATAAACACACACACTCAAGACCTGGAAACGATCATACCAATGATACCTTGTCTAAAGAAAGATTTTCTTTGGTGGGCAGCAGCATGCAACCACAACAAGAGGCTTACCTTCTCACACCCCACGCCGCCCAGACCCTCACCACAGACGCATCAGACTATGCCTGGTGTGCACACCTGGACGACAGGTGCATTCAAGGTAATTGGAGCCCAAATCAAATACATCTGTACATCAACCAAAAAGAGATGCTAGCTGTTCAGCACGCCCTGACAGCTTTCAGACCCCTACTCTCCCTGGGGCCTTTAGTGATCAAAACAGACAACACCACAGTGATGTGGAATATCAACAAGCAGGGAGGGACTCATTCTTATCTCTGCAGGCTCGCCATGACCCTTTGGCACATGGCCTCAGCCACGCAACTACACCTGCTAGCACAATTCTTGCCAGGCTCCCTAAACTCTGTGGCAGACAACTTAAGCAGAAACCTGCTAGACCCACATGAGTTGCAGCTAGACCGCAGAATTTACACCCTTGTAACCTAGAAATAGGGCACCCCGAAGGTGACCTCTTTGCCTCCCACTCCAATCATCAGCTCAGCAAATTCTGCACCAGGGAACCTTACAGCAAGGCTTGGGAAGCAGATGCTCTATCCTTCCAGTGGGTAAACCTCTCGGTTTGTGCATTTCCCCCTCTACCACTCATTTCAAGGGTATTGTTGAAAATAAGGGAGGAAAAACCAAGGGCCATCCTGAGTGCCCCAGACTGGTCACACCAGCACTGTTACCTACTGCTGTGCAGCCTGTCACCCCTGCCACCATGGCACCTACCTCATATCCCTACACTCCTGACCCAGAGGAATGGAGAATTCATGCATTCCCAATTGTAGACCCTCAACCCTGCAGCCTTGCGTATTCCCTGACCTCTCCTCAAGCTGCCAGCCTAAACAAACAAGTCCTAGATGTTATACGTGAAGCCAGATGCCCCAGCACTAGAAAATCCGATGCTGACAAGTGGAAAAGGTTTTGCACCTGGATCCAGGCTAAGGGAGCTGGAATGGCACACCCCTCCCTACCTGTCATCCTGGATTACCTAGCAGACCTATTACACAAAGGTCTATCCTTTTCTTCTGTTAAAATTCATGCCTCTGCCATCTCTACTCATTACAGCACAGAGCTGCCTCTGTTCTCACACCCTCTCATCAAACCGTTCCTAAGAGGGGCTAACAACCTAAGGCCACCCAGAAGAGCTCCTTCCCCAGCTTGGGACCTTAACTTTGTGTTGGAAAAGCTCACCCTAACCCCCCCCCCTTTGAACCTGCAGCTTCAGCAGAGTTAAAATTCCTCTCTTGGAAGACAGCCTTGCTTCTGGCCATCACTTCAGCTAGAAGAGTATCAGAGCTACAAGCACCCATGGCTGTAGAGCTGTTCATCATTTTCCATGCTGACAGGGTCTCCCTCAGGACTAGCCCATCCTTCATGCCTAAAGTAGTGTCCAGTGTGGCTCTCAACCAATCCATTCAATTCCCTAACCCACAAAACAAGGAGGAAAGGATTCTGCACTCTCTAGATGTGCACAGACAGCTCAGATTCTATCTGGACAGGACTAAATCTTTTAGAAAAACTGATCAATTGCTAGTCAGCTTTGCAGCAGGGGCAGTGGGCAAGACCATATCCAAACAATGTCCAGATGGATAGCACACTGCATCCATTTCTGCTGCAAACAGCATGGGAAACTGCCCCCAAAGGGGGTCAGGACACATTTCCACCAGGGCAACCTCCACCTCTGCAGCTTTTCTCGGAGGGGTCCCCACCAGGGACATCCTGGAGGCTGCAAGATGGACATGTGTTCATACCTTCACCAAGCATTACCATCTGCCTATCTTCTCCAAATCCAGGACAGGCTTTGCCACCGCAGTCTTGCAGGACATCCTAGCCCACCCCCAGTCTTCTTGACTGTCTCCACCCTTTTCGTCAGCTTTGGGAATAAACCCAAATGTGATGACTGCAACAGTGAAACACGAAGAACATAGTGCAGTTGTGTACACTTACCATAAATGTAGATGTTCGAGTGTATTCACTGTTGCAGTCCTGGTTTTCTCTTCTCCCATCCCCCTTGTCTCTGTCTCTCTTCCTCTCTCTTTACAGGGAATTTTTGGTATTTACTTTCTACTGGTGGTGTTCTTCCACCATAACCTAGGTCCCTATTTGGGGGCTCTAGACAGGGCAAGAAAAACTGATGTAATGGCGACAGCTGCCTGATTTTATACCACTGACGACCTGACATCCTGGAGTGACAGCAACCGAAGCAGAAATACTAAGCCTCTGGTATTCGGGCTGACTGAGGGCTACCCTTGGCAGGATAACCCAAATGTGATGACTGCAACGGTGAATACACTCAAACATCTATATTTATGGTAAATGTACACAACTGTACTTTTTGCTTTCTCCTTTGCATAAATATTGCACCATATTAACTCATTAACTCCGACTGCTGTCACATGGCACCTCTGTGCTTAACTCCGAGCACGCTATGAGACACTAGGAATTACATGTTGTTTCACCCAACTGCCTTCTACAAATGCAAGTAACATTTCAGTCTTATTTTAGCTCCAGTGTTGAAATTTAACTTGAAAAAGTAACTGAACTTTGTCAGTTACCTTCTCAACTTAGGTTTCAGCGTGGAGTTAAGTGATGGTCATCTTAGACTTTTCATAGAAAATCATAGAAAATCAGCTTAGCATGCACTCTGTATTTTCATCTTTACAGCAAGTCGATTCTGTCTGCATTTCCTGAAGCACTGAGCACAAACAAGAAAATTACACTCTGATTAGTTACTAATACATCGGTGCACAAATCCTTCGTGAAAGAAGAACAAGCAAAAATGATGGAGCAGCTAAGTAATAACAAAACCACTGTAAATGTTTCCCCCAATGTAGCTAATCACCATTGCCTGGCAATTCTTTCACAAAGCGAAATTTCTCCACTCAGACATAAAATGACCCAAATGTAGCTACAGTTAATCTGGCAGGTTTCTTCAAGAAAAGATCTCATCTCGACAGCCATACATTCCAAGGCTAACAATAATTCCTCATATATCATCAAAGACTATAGTTTCACGTAAATAACTATTTGCATTTAGTTTTCCCGCATCCCATTTGCACAAACCGCCCAAGGTTCGTAGATAGTACTGTTAGAACTATGACAAGTAATTATGGGTCTATAGTAAATCACCGAAAGCTTAGAAAAGCGAATGGTGATTGATCGACCTTATGTAAGTGAAAGCTTACACTGTCAAAGTGTCAGAACAGCAATTTTCTTCCAAGGGGAAAAAAATCGCTGTTCCAATAAAAAAATAAATAAAAATGAGTTTCAAAACATTACATTAAGTGGGGGGTTTTACCCCCCCCACCCCCCATGTGGGGGGCTGCACCCCCCACACCCACCCCACTTAAATATACCAACTCTGAGACCGCACTACAGTACCGAAGTGACCAAGCGAATTCTTTCCTAGGGAAAGAATTTGCTTAACAGCCGCTTTGATATTTTCCGTTTTCAGCTTTTTAAGTTCGACCAAGACACATTCGAAAGAATGCATCTTCAGTCGTCCAGTATAGACCCATAATTATATAGCAGTTACAAAATAAGTGGTAATAGATGACCATAAATATGTTGTATCTCAAGCTCAGAAGTAGAGAAAAGGTGTTGAATTAAACGGTCATTATTTTTATGTGTAAAAATCTGCATGTTTATTTTAATTCACTTCTGAAGAATACATTCCAGTAGCTACCCGGCACCTATAGCTGACATTAAAAAGCAAAACAGAAACGGGAAAAAGGTACACTTTAAAAACAAAGCTGACATGACCTAGTATTCTTTATGGTGTTTCTTTTTTCGTTGTATTCTTGGTTTAGTGATCGTGTAATTGTTAGGCACATCTGATTTGGCAACTGAAAGTTCACATGTAAAGAAAAGCTTGCGTGATTGGGGGGAATCATAGATTTACAGTTCTATTTCAGAAATTGTACGTACTGTAAACAAATTTTAATTGGTCGTTTGTTTTACTGTTGCAGAGTCACAGTTGGGACGTACATAACGTAACAAAGTGTGAGTCATTTAGAAAGTGAAAACTAAGGCTTGGCTGTATAGATTTGTATTTCTTTTTTTTTTTTTTTTGAAGTCGATTGTTGGGAGGGTAGTAAGGTGAGTATCAACCTGTTTGGTTTGTGTTGTCTGATCATGTATGTGAAAAAAGAAAAATCTGTGGCAGGGAGTTAGAGGCCTGAGGTTCCCCTGTAGGAAGGTTCCCAGGACGATGGACTGCAATTTGTCGGAAAACTTTTTAACTTCTGAATATTTTGCTTTATTTGTGATACTTATTAATCCTATATATACGTATGTATATATTATTTATTTTAGAACTTTCATTGGCTTCCCCTGTTAAGAGGGTAGGCGAACGTTAGGGTGTTCTTAGGCAGTTTTGTTTAAAACTTTATAAATATGGGGTTAGATCGAGTACTGAATTGGATTTAATGGAGAAATATTGGACCCTTTCCTTTTTTGTTGATGTATTTGCTTAGTATGGTTTAAATTAACTAGTGGATAAAAGCATCATTTTACTATGTTTGATTTTTTTTTTCTATCTGTATTCCTCATTATTTTACTTTTTTCAAAAAAACGTTTTTCAGCGGAAGACTGGAGAAAAGCTGCAATATATTATAAATGGTTTAAACAGAGTTTCATTAACAACTACACATGCATTTGGTTGTTAGATTATTCATATGAAAGTAAAGGCAAGTAATACAGTGTAAAATGTGCTTTTGTATTGGTAGCTGCTGACAAATTCTTATTTTCATCTTATCCTCAATCTCATCTCATTCAGGTGTATTGGTGGGTTTGTCCAGTAATGGATCATGTGGTTAGTGCTTATAAATTCCAAGGAAACGAGCGGAGGTAAAGAACTAAGTAGGGCAGAAAATCTTGTAGTTTGACGTGGGTGTAAATGGGCTACAGGCAGATAATATAAAATCTCATGGCTATTTATAAGGCTTAGAAGTATAGAGATTGGCGTGAACAGTGTCGCAAAACTATGAATGTGGCTGGGAAATGCTAGTAAGCATTAACGTGTTGGTTGTGTGATATAAGATGCTGAATGCAGACAAGTGGGTTTATATGGAAAGCAGAAGCCTGGGACTTGATCAAATTTTAGTCCTGTTTTTAAATGAGTTTACATTGTGAATGGATTTCATTGGGTGTGGATCCATGGTTCTTTGCATTGTTTTAATAGTCACCTGCACAGTAATTTTATTTTTTCATTGTTTAGAAGTAGTTCTGAGTTTGGCCATATTTCAGTCAACAAGGATTGTGGTGCAAGGTCTTGGAGCTGAGAGAGATTTAGCAGAACAGATTAGGGTCAGGTCATGAGTGTATTGAACTAGGATTGCACTATTTTGTAGCACCGTTGAGATCATTGAGTGTGTTTAAAGTATGGTACCTAGTATAGGTCCTCATGGCACACACATACTTGCGAAACTTGGAGAAATAATTTTTCTGTTTCACTGTTTGTTCTCTGAGAGGTAGCAGTGAAACCATTGCACTAAAGAGGTGGGGTGCCCTAAGGACAAGAGTTTTATGCAAGAGATTTTGGTGGAAGTCTGTATCAGAAGCTTGTCTACTAAGATGCTGGAGACTAGGGGTCTGTCGTTCCTGTGAATGTTGACAGTGTTGACAAATTCAGCTAAGCAGCAGTTGTGCTGTGATTGAGGATGGAAGCAGTCTTGTATCGAGTTGAAGACCAAAGCTTGTTATCTTTTAGGTACTTGAAGATGAATAGAGATGCTTTTTTTTTTTCCTTGTAATTTTTAATAGGAGAGTGGCTTTTGGACCATGGTTTGAAAGATCTGTAACTCTACCCTTATGGAGTAATGGCTGATCTCCACCCCCACCCCCCAGTAGCAAGGAGACTTTTCAATTATCCGAACTGAAGCTGAATGTGCAGTAGCATCATCTACTCTTTTTAAGATATTCGTCAAGTAGATTTTCTGGGGAAGTTATAGGTGTTAATTTTTCTTGGGTGGCGTAAGCCAGGGAACCTTGTTGGCTAGGCTTACTTAAGTCCTTGGGCCAATAGCCTAGTACCTACCTATGAATACTTGTTACGCCACTTACTGTATGATGCCACAGAGACCAGCGAACCTCTTTCGATGCTGCCTATTATGGAAGTTTTGCTGCTTTAGTGGTAGAAGGATATCATTTTGCTGAGTATTAGTGGGTGTGTTATAAGTGAATGAAAACATTTGTGTCACTTTACCATTGTAATGTACCTTTTATTCCGATATGATATTGCATGAGTGTGTCCATAGAGTAAACTTGTGTTATTGATGGTGATGTTTGGGTTATTACTTACAAGCGTGTACCTAGCTCCGATTAACATGATTAGGGTGCCACAATTTCAACTTGGCAAACAAGACCCTGTGAGTGGTGAACCATGAAATATTATGCTGTACGTGTGACATTAACTTGCAGAGTGGGTTTTTAACATTTGGTAGTGTGTGAGGCTATTTTCCCCAAATGTTCTTGAAGCTTGCCATACAGCAACATGGTCAGAAAAGAGACCGACATTTCCTTGATAGATGTGGGCAGAAGAGGTAAGAAGACCACTGTGCTCAGTTATGGGCTTGATGAGGGCCAAGTACATATGCACTGTGACTTCCTTTGATTTTGATGCCATGCCTTTACTTATAAATTGAGCCACACAGAAGGATTTCCTCACTACCGTAGCTACTTGGTGGTCAAAGTTTAGGTTACTAGCTATCTGTGTTCATAGGTCCCCTCATCACAAGGTCTACTTGTAGGGGTGCACTGTCAGTCTTGTAATTTGCAGGGATATGTGATTTACTGAAGGGTATGATTACACATATTTTAACATTTTGACTCAAGTCGTGGTTTTGGCACCAGTCATTTGTAATTTTTATGGCCTGCTTGTACGATGTCAACATCCTTTGGGGATTCAGTGATTGCTCCAAGCTTACAGTTGTTGGCTAATTTGGTGAGCCTGAGGACCCCAACAGTTTGTTATCCATCTGATCATGTAGGGGTTCATACCTAACTCAGTATGTTTATCTATAATCCCTGAGTGGGAAATTGTATCAAAACCTTTGCTAGATGTGTATAAGTAGTACGTACTATTTTACCCTCCTCCATATTCTATCCAAATACTGTCTTCAAGAACATTGGTGGTAAATAACAGTCAGTAGAAATGTTGGAATGCTGGATAACAAGAACATTGCTGATAAATGTATCCAACGGTTCTGAACATATAATTTGGTCCTCCTGAATAATATCGGCTGAAACAGTCTTCTCTACTGAGTAATACTGGGAATGTTACTGAAAGGTAGTTTAGGGAAATATTTCATTCAGGTGCTTGTGCATACATCAACATTTTATTGAAGGGGTCGCTTGGGTGAATGCTTCATTCTGCTGATTGTATAATAGTAAATGCTACTGAAGGGTCATTTGGGTAAATGTTTCATTTTGGTGATTATGCATACCACAACATTTTACAGAAGGGATCAGTTGGGTGAATGTTTCATTTTGGTGCTTGTGTATACCTGGACATATTAATGAAGATGTTGCTTGGTGAAATAAGTAATTTGTGTGTCAGGGAAGTGCTTCTGCATACATGGTCAGACTGTCATAACATGTTTGGGTGGGATGAAAGGCTGAGTGAGATATATTATAATGTTGTTTTTTGGCATAGTTCAACCACATATTTTGGACAATATTGCTGCCTTTTTCACTGCTAGAGGGATGGTTAGGCGAGATCCAATGATGTACTACTTTTGTAGTAATTCTTACATGGATCAACCAGGTAATTTACATAGTTACATTTGCATATTTCTGACTGTCGTTTCTGTTTATGATTATGCTCAGTGAAATAAATGTTATTACTTGGACAAAAGTACCAGCATGGAGAACCATATATTTTGGGCTATGTTCCTGGCTCTGTCAGTCATGTGTGAAATTTAGGTGGGAGGAAGGGTATAAGTGTTACACTATTTTTACTGAATCACTCTGGTTTTCTCCTAACAGATGATACTGAGTCTGTGTTATATAACAGCTGCACAAGGTAATATAATGAATGCTTACTTGATAGGTTTTGTGCAGTAATTATCACCTGTGTCTGAATGTGCAGAACCTGGCAGTAATGAAATGCAGTTCATTATCACATTGACAGTAATTGCAATTAAAATACAGCACTGAGTTATTCTGACTTGTCAGGTAAAACTGTCAGCAACTGCCACTGTTATTCACATAAGTAGAAGTCGTTAGCACATTGATGAGGTTAAGAGAGTTAGGACATTTTTTCAGTTTTTGATAAATAACTTTGCTAGGGAGCAAGTAATTCTGCTAAGTAATACCTCATTTTGAAGACAGTGTTAGTCCTTACAACATGGTAAAAGAGCTGTGCCCGTAGGCTGTACACATGTACAGATATCACAGTTTGTTTAGGAACTGGGTTATGAAAGTTATGACAATTTTTCATATTTTGGAAAATAAGTTTGCTAGGGAAGTTGTCAACATGCTAAGTAGTACCTCATTTGAAGACAGTACTTTCAACGTGAACAAGGCTCACACTTCCCAGTGAAATGGCAGAAGTCACTGTGCCAATAAGGGTAATGCTATTGATATACATATATGTATAGTCTTCCAATACATCTCTCAGACATCAGTAGTAATCTGTTTGCATTTCTTTCCTGTGCAGGTGCGTCCACCTTGTGACAGTGACATGGCTTCATGAGCAGAACGACAACTGACAGTGTGGGTGTGTGGCCATTCCTACATTCACTGGGCTGCCAGCCATGCCTTCAAAAGTGAAAACCACTACAACATGAGCTTCCCCATATCTAGTATAAAAGGTATACTGGATTGCAAGAAGAGGTATGCATTGGAGCGGACTCCTGCACTTGTTGGAAGAGAAGTGTTCAATCTACCCTGAGCCTGACATTCTTGTGCTGCACATTGGAGAGAATGATGTCATCACTCACCCACTCGAAAGGCTATGGTTTCAAATCAGAACAATTTTTGAAAACCTGCAATCGTGGTGGCAACGTTGTCATTTTGTGTGGTCAGACATAATTCATTGCCAGATATGGAAAACAGCAAATAGTCAACGGGCAGTGCACAAGGCCAGATGTTTACAGAATGGGTTCATGCATGGCTTGATGCACAAGGTCGGTGGATCAACAATTTGCCATGACAGCATCACCACAGAAGATCTTCACCTTTTCAGAAGATATGGCTTTCACCTGAGGATGGCATTGCATTGTTCTTGACTGACCTTCACAATGGTGAGATGACAGCTATGCACAATATATTGGTAGCATGCAGCTAGTGAGAACAAATGGACAATAGCCATGACCAAGTTGGGTCAGTATGGTAAGTAAAACTCTATTATGAATTGTGTTGTGTAAAATGTGATATTTTTCTGAGTTTGGCCAATAACTGGGAAGGAGCTGGTGGAAATGCTGATAAAGAACTGTTTCAGGAGAGTGCTACCACGCGCAATCGAATATGTCAGTAACCATCTTGCAATACTTCTTTTTTTATTCTTCTTTTATCAGGCATATGTAGAGTATAGATGCCAGGAAGGGCTTAGTAATACAGAACTTGATCCTTTAGATCCATTGCTGAATGGACAGATGTAAAGAGAAGAGGCATAGGTAATGAAGACTGCTGACACTGAGACTGTAGTGGTATCAGCTGTCTGAGTGGGTATGCAGCACAGGTATTGGACAGATCACATGTCCTTGCATGCCACTAAAGTCCCATGCCTGTCCTGGGTTCATTAGTGGAGTGGCGGTCCTTACCTTTCTTTTTCTCTTTAAATGTACTCATTCAGTAGTATGTTGGCTACACCAAGAATGTGTATGTTTACAATATCTGTTTACATGGTAAAACAACTGGGTCTGAATTCTGTACACATGTACAGATATCCATTTGTTTAGGACTTTATCTCAGATTTTGGTAAATAGCTTTGCAAGGGAGCATCTGAATGTGGTAAGTAATACCTCATGTTGAAAACATTATTCAAAGTTCCAACATGGTAAAAGAACTGTGCCTTTATGTTGTACTCATGTACAGACATCAAAGTTTGTTTCTGACTTATGGTTATGGAAATTATGATTTTTTTTTCATATTTTGGTAAATAACTTTGCAAGGGAGCATTTGAGTGTGCTAAGTAATACCTAATTTTGAAGACGGTATTCATAGTTCCAAGATGGTAAAATAACTGTCCCTGTATGGTTGTACACATGTACAGATATGAAAGTTTGTTTCAGACTTGGGTTATGGAAATTATAATTTTTTCATATTTTGGTAAATAACTTTGCAAGGGAACATGCCAGTGTGCTAAGTAATTTTGAAGACAATATTGACAGTTCCAACATGGTAAAAGAACTCTTCCTGTATGTTGTACAGATATCAAAGTTTGTTTCTGACTTAGGTTATGGAAATTATGATTTTTTTTCATATTTTGTTAAATAATTTTGCAAGAGAGCATCTAAATGTGCTAAGTAATACCTCATTTTGAAGACTGTATTGATGGTTCTAACATGGTAAAAGAACTGTCCCTGTATGTTGTACACATGTACAGGTATCAAAGTTTGTTTTGGAGTTAGGTTATGGAAGTTATGACTTTTCATATTTTGGTAAATAATTTTGCAAGGGAGCATGTCAGTGTGCCACATAATACCTAATTTTAAAGACAGTGTTACACCTTACAACATGGTAAAAGAACTGTGTTTGTGCACTGTACACATGTACAGATATCACATTTGTTTAGTCTTGTAGGATTATGAAAATTATAAATTTCCTGTACTTCTCATTATTATGCCCATATCTTTGCAAGGGAGCATGGTGATCACACAAATGATGCATCATTTTGAAGCTGACATTGAGATGCACAACTTCTATACTGATATGGAGGCTCTGTCTGTTACAGGTGATGAGATGTTTATTTACTAGTTATGAGAAATATTATATTAATCATATTTCTGTGAATATCTCCATAAAGGGGCATCACATAGTAATGGTTAAGGTATAATTTTAAAGCTGGCATTCATACTAACAAATTAAATACACACTATGTGGGTCTACATGGTACATTGACCAAGATATATTGTGCTTTGCTTTTCCAAAAAGGTAAAATATATGCATAATATCAACATTCCTTGCCAAATATTTAATAGCGACTTTGATATGCACTGTCAACATTTACACTGTTGCAAAGGTCAGTGTCTGCTGAACAACTTTCGTGTTTACATTTTTAGTCTAGCTCTTACAGTTAAAGAGTTATGAAGATTTGATCTGTAGGAGTTAACTTCATTTGATCAGCAACCTGTGGGTTTTGGATCCGATTCGGATCCGAGCCGGCAGCATGCCAAGCTAGAAATGTGAGCTCCAAGCTCATCCCCCTTAAACATACTACCCTGCAACCTACTTCCAATCCTCCAGATCTCGTTTGCCACGGCTTTGCCAAGCACGGGATTCCTCGCTCCCCAGGCGAGTTTAGTAATTTCTCTACCGTCTAAAAAAAAAAAAAGTTTTGGGTATTGTAGTTGTTTGTGTGTGTGTGTGTGTAGTAATTTTATTTATATATATATATATATATATATATATATATATATATATATATATATATATATCTCGATATTTGTTTTCTTCCTAACTAATCTATCTCCCTCTTATCCTTGATAGCTCTATCACCTAGTAGGCCCCTATTTTTCCTTTAGGTGTGCGTGTGAGTGTGGGTATGGCTGAAAGCCAGAAAATTACCTTTTCTAAGTGCACTGAGTGTGCCCATAAGCTGTCACCAGCGGATGGTCACACTCAGTGCGTTATTTGCTTGGGGGTGCCCCATCTTTCCTCAGGCTGCCAGATTTGTGCAGCCTTTAACCCCCGGACCTTGCGAGATAGGAAGAACAAGCTGATTCTGGCGGGTCTCCTACCCACGGAGTTGGCTTCTTCTTCCTCTTCTCTGTCTGTAGCGACAGCTGCGGCTGCAGTTGCCCAACCATCTGGCCCTCCTCCCCTGTCTAGGACTCACCTTCCCACCTCTTCTCAGGGAGAGCGAGAGACAAAAAAGGATAGGACAGAGAGAAGAGAGAGAAAGAGAAGGAAAGGGACAGAGAGAGAAGCCACAAATGGCGGGCCAAATTGGACCCCTTGGCCCCTCCCGCTAAGGTTCTCTCTTCCCCATTGAGGATTACCAAGCCTTCCTCCCCACAGCTCCATTCCCCATGCTTCTCTCTGGAGCCAGAGGAGGAGGTCCAACCGTCATTGAGGTCATCGCGTCGGCCCTCCTGACTGGCTTCGGCGGCCTCGTCCAGATCTACTCGAAGCCTCTTGGAGGCAGATATGGACTGGATGATGTGTCGCTTCTTACAGACTCAGCTGCATATGGGAGTGTTGCTGCCTCCCCCCCTCCTGGGGGGGGGGGAGTTCAGCTCCACTGTTTGCCCCGATAGCTCCTTCTCCGTTCCACTACCGGGTTTCGGAGTCTTCGGATCTGAGGAGCTGAGGAGTCAGGGACTCTGCTCCGATGGTTATTGCTACCTCAAGGCCGGCCATGCCCTCGAGCTTATCGGATCCCTTTTCGGATCCAAGCTCTCGGGGCCGAGAGCCGGGCATCGGATCCGAGGGGGCGAGTGTGTCTTTGGCTCCTTTGTGGTCGGAGCATACCGTCCTCTCGGGTCTGAGCGCTTCAGCTCTGACACTGATCCCTTCATCGGATCCGAAGGTGCCGGCCACGTGTTTTAGGGAGGCCAGTTCCCCATCGGCATTCGACATTGTGGAGAGGGTTCTCTCTAGAGGATCGAGACCCCTCAGTCTTTCCTCAGGGTCCACCCCCGCTCCCTCGCAGCTCGGTTTATCCTCCATCATCCAGACCCAGGAACAGCCTATGTCGTGGACACTCTAGCCAGTTCCCCTGGAGGAACATGAGTCGGTTGGTGAGCCCCCCTCGGACAGTCCCCACGAGGTGATTCCTCACAAACGCCTGTGAAAAAGGATGCACTTGGACTCCCCTGAGTTCCTTACCAAAGATACCAATTTGAAGGAAGGGGAAGGATCCCCCAGGTCACCCCTCGACGACGTCTCCTTCGGAGACATTATGGAAATGCTCCGCCTAGGGCGGTCCACCCAAAAACCTTCCTTGGACTAGTCGGTATTCCTGGAGGCCCATCTTACCTCTTGGGTGTCCCCCCCTTGGCCGACCCCCTGGTTGACCTGATTTCTTCCAGGGTGTGGAAGGAACCGGACACTGTAGAGCCGATCTCCAGAAGGCCCGATAAGATTCTGAGCCACCCTGCACACAAAGCTTCATAGAGCAAGGGTTCCCCTGTAGATGGCATGGTGGTGGCGGCAGCAGCCAACAAAAAGGAGCTAGCTCAGGACAGTTCTTCAGTCCATCCCCCTGACAAGGAGTCTTGGGCTAATGGACCGTATTGGAAAGCGGATGTTTGCTTCAGCAGCTACCTTCACTATTAGGGCGCTAAATTACTTGGCCCATGTAAGTAGACTGCAGCGGGACCTGGTTAAAGAGTATGCTGAGTCTCCCCCAGAGTCCATGTCGGCCGAGGATAAACGGACTTTCTCGGGGTTGTATGGCCACTCTCAAATCAGGGTCTAATACGTCTATGCGGCTACTTTCTCACGCCACGGAAGGAGCCGCTGGAGCTAGCGGGACCAGTATCGCCTGAAGGCGTCATGCCTGGCTTCGGCTTTGCAATTTCTCGGAACCCTTCAAGGCATCCTTCGCGAATGCACCCTTTGACGGGTCTACCCTGTTTGGGAAGACTGTCCACGAGATGCTGGTCCAGAGCGAGAAAGACGGGAAAATGCTGTCAGCCGTTAATCTGCTGCTCTACTCCTCAAAGGTCCTTCTCCCAGAACCAGCGAGGGCAGAAGAAGATGTGGTTCCAGAAATCTCAGCAGGACCGGTATGCTCAGGACCCCTTCTCCCCCAGAGCCCAAGGGGGACAAGGTGGACGCCGGCCCAGAGGTGGAAGGGGACCAAAGAACTTCGGGTCACGAGAACCTTTTTCCAATAGACCCATGCAGCAGCCCTGAAGAGTTGCCTGACTGCTCCTCTGTGGAGGCAGTCGGGGGGTGTTTTTCAAGGCATCTGGCTCAATGGGAGTCCATCACTACAGATCACTGGGTGCTTCAAATAATATCCAGAGGCTATTCAATCCCCTTCTTAAACAAGCCCCGTTACTCAAAATGCCTCCCAGATGTTCCACCCACTCAAAGGGAGGCCGCAGCTTTGGAAATGAAAAAGCTGTTAGAAAAAAGAGCCATCCAGCATGTGCCCCCAGATCAGTCCGGATTAGGCGTTTACTCCAGGTTCTTTCTGATGCCAAAAAAGGGGGAATTAAGGCCGATCCTCGACTTGTCCACATTGAACCTTTTTGTTGCCAAGGAGAAATTCCGGATGGCCATGCTTCAATCCATCCTGCCCCTCTTGCAGGAGGAGGACTGGATGTGCTCTGTAGACCTCAAGGATGTGTGCTACTATGTTTTCATGGACAGAAGGTCCAGGAGGTTTCTCCGCTTTCGGCTAGAGGCCAGTCATTACCAGTTCAGGGTCCTACCCTTAGGTCTCACCACAGCCCCCCGGGTGTTAACCAAGGTCATGGCAGTTGTAGCGGCCCACCTGAGGCTCCAGGGCATACAGGTCTTCCCGTACCTAGACGACTGGCTCCTCACCACCCCCACCAGGCATCTACTCTGTCTAGCCAGGGACGACTTCCTCCATTTATCATCCCAGTTGGGGATCACTATAAATGTCAAGAAGTCGTTCCTTCAACCTATTCAGGTTTTAGACTTTATAGGGGCCAGGATAGATACCCTTCAGGCCAAGGCTTTCCTAACGCTAGACAGACTTCACAGCATTACTTTGCATGTGCTAGCTCTTCTTCAGTCCCCTGCTCCCCAAGCTGAGTTATTCCTGAGAGCTTGGTGGGTCCATGGCAGCAGCGATCAGTCTGATCCCTTACGCTCATCTGCACATGAGGGTTCTACAGTGGACTTTGCAAGTCCATTGGTCCATTCTACACCACCCACTAGACTTGCCGATACCCCTAGCAGGGTTTGCAGGAAGTCCCTCATGTGGTGGCTCCAATCCCGAGCCCTTCGGGAAGGACAACCTTTTGTTATGCCCAGGCCACAGTGACCATGGATGCCTCCCGCCTCGGGTGGGGGGGATTGATTGCGCGGGCAGGACTGTCCAAGGCACATGGACTCGGAGACCGTTCTGCATATAAATGTACTGGAGATGAGGGCGGTGCTTTTAGCGTTGCAGGCCCTTCATGCCTTCCTTCCTCCCTCCGGGGACTATTGCGATCCAGTCAGACAATATGTCGGTAGTCTGGTATATCAGCAAACAGGGGGGAACCAGATCTTACCCTCTTTGCCGAGACGCCATGAGAGTTTGGGAATGGGCGATCTCCACCTACCGCTTCCTGTTAGCGACTCACATTCCGGGTCGGTTCAACATTCTGGCGGACAAATTGAACAGAACTATCCTCTCTCCTTACGAGTGGTCTCTGAATCCCTCCGTAGCAGAACAGATCTTCCTCAAGTGGGGTCAGCCTTGCTGCGATCTCTTCACATCGCCTTGCAACCCGAAGTGCAGTGAGTTTTTTGCTCTAATTCCTCCTTTAGGGGAAGCCCCCAGAGATGCTCTAGTCCATGCTTGGCCGCCCGGTCTCCTTTATGCATATCCACCACTTCCGCTGATGACAAAATTTTTGCAGAAAGCTCGTCAGTTGGGGAGCAAGATTATCCTCATAGCCCCATTCTGGCCTCGTCAAGTCTCATTCCCCTGCCTACGGTCTCATCTCATAGCTCCTCTCTGGACCTTGGATTCCATTCCAGATCTGATCTCTCATCCCTTGAGAATGGCCCCTCTGAACCTGGACGAGCTCAAGCTCTCAGCTTGGCTGATCCAGTTCCCTTAGTTGCCAGGACTCCCGGTGTCTCTTCCCTAGTCAAGTCCATTCTACCAGGAAGATTTGCAATAGTAAATGGAAACGTTTTTCCATTTGGGCTTCACATAAGAACTTGGATCCCTTTACCGCTCCTGTTCATAGTTCATAGGTTCATAGGGTAGTACTAGGCTAACTGCCCTTGCGAGCCATTTCAAGCCTAGACAATTATCCCTTGTGAGACTCAAACCCTGCACCTTGTGTTTGTAAGGCAAACACCTTAACCATTAGGCCACCCTCCCAACCCTGTTCCAACGGTTCTAGAATTTTTGTCTCATATTTTTCAGCAAGGGGCCAGCTCATCTACTGTAGAGGTTCAGCTGGCTGCTATTTCCCATTTCCATATTGGGGACAACTTTGGTTCTCTCGCTGCTACCAGAATTTGTAAGGGCTTTCTAAAAGGTACCTTTCTTTTGAGACCTCCTATTAGAAAGTCATCCCCACCGTGGGACCTGACTTTGGTTCTTCAGGCGTTAGTTGCGCCTCCGTTCGAACCCGTAGCCTCTGTTGATCTGAAGTTTTTGTCATGGAAGACAGCCTTTTTGGTAGCCATTACCTCAGCCAGGAGAGTATCGGAGCTTCAGGCTCTTTGTATCAAACCTCCTTACCTTGTATTTCACAAGGACAGGGTATCTCTCAGGACTACTCCTTCCTTTCTTCCCAAAGTTGCTTCCGAGACTAACATTAATCAATCCATCAATCTGCCAGTATTTTTCCCTAATTACCAAAATAAAGGGGAATATAAACTTCATTTACTGGATGTTCGCAGACAGTTACGTTTTTATTTACACATAACGGCTGTCTTTCATAAATCTGACCAACCTTTCGTTTCCTTTGCAAAACCTTTTCTAGGGATTTAGAGTTGTATCCTCTTAGCATATAGAGAATCTGGCTTGACTGAGCCAATGGGAGTTCATGCTTATTCTACACGTTCTATGGCAACGTCTGCTACATTCTGGTCTAGAGTTTCCCCTGGATGACATTTGTTCAGCGGCTACCTGGGCGTCCTCTCACACCTTTATTTCTCATTATAAACTAGATTTGGTGTCTAGAGGAAGGGCTGCTTTTGGCTCTGCAGTGCTCCGGAATATTCTTCCTTCAGGGCCTCCCAAGATTTCGGGTAGCTGGGGACTCTGTCCCACAGGCTGCTGATCAAATGAAGTTAACTACTTCAGATAAAGAAGTTATGTACTCACCATAACGTTCCATCTGAGTAGGTAACTTCATTTGTCAGCAACCGTCCCTCCCTCCTTCCCCCTAACCTGGATAGTTATTTAGCTGAGCTTGAGGTTTGGATGCTTGAGCTCTGTTTTGTCTTTGAGACAAGTTTCTCAGGTTGTTAGTTTGTTTGGCTTTTTGTGCAAGTGGCAAACGCGATCTGAGGATTGGAAGGAGGCTGCAGCGTAGTATGGGTAAGGGAGAGGAGCTTGGAGATCAGATCTTTAGCTTGGTATGCTGCCGGCTTGGATCCGAAACCCACAGGTTGCTGACAAATGAAGTTACCCACTCAGATGGAACGTTATGGTGAGTACATAACTTGAATTTTCTGAAATTGTTGTTCCTATGGTGTAATTAAGCAGGCAGCTTTTTTTGAGCTGCTCCGGAGTGAATGAATTCAGTATCTTTTTCTTTCCCATATTCCTATTTCTCCAGATCTCTCCTGCTCCTCCTGTCTCTCCTTACTTTAGGGACTCATTGTTTCATCATGCTCTGATGTAACCTGTGTTAGACTTTCTGCACTAAATGCTTTACTTCACAAGTATTTCAAAACTTCATCTTCTATTATTTTTTAACTTCTACTTTACTAATCTATTCTGCATTCCCTCTTTGTGATCTTATTTTTTATTGTGAAATTTTCCATATCTGAATGCCTTTGCCTGTATTTATTTCTCTGAATATTTTTGGGGCTGCCTTTTTTGTGTTGATTAATTTAACTCTTCTTTTGCATAAATATTACACCATATCAGATCTCTTTCCATATTTCCATGTCTATATTTTTCTTTTATTCCTTTTAAAAGTCTCTGGATTTGTTCTTTATATTTTTGCACTTCATCAGTCGCTTCTTTTTCCAAATGGCCAAAGGTTTGTTAGTCTGCATAATGTTTTTCATCAGTCTGTTGTAATAATGAACGCAAATTTGTATTTGAAGCTTCTGACAGTTTTTCTTGTGGAAGTATTTTTCTTTCCTTTAATTTCTCTCGTAATCTTTTTATACATCTTCTGTCTGGAAATTCTGGGCTTCTTGCATAATAGTAACATTACATAATTTCCATTCTGTTGTCTTTATGGCTCTTTTTTGGGCTTTCAGTTTTTGTGATGTTTATGGGCTGCTGCTTCCTCCTACAATGCGGGGGGGGGGGGCGTCCTCTCCTCCTTTCCCTGGGTTTGACCTAGCCCCATCGTAGGAATGTTTTCTTGTCTTGAGGATTCTACACTGTCATTTTTTTCAGTCCTAGCACCAATGCTCCTACCAGGATTGGGCATTTTATATCCTGGATCTTGTGCACCCAGCTATCTTTTTTATATTTTAGTCCATGATAAATGCAGAATAAAATACAGTCTATATATGTTGTTTTGGTGAGATTTTGTGAAAAACGGGGTCCACTTCATGAAGGTACTCACCAAGACTTGATGATGAATTCAATTCTGGCAATACTGCTCTCCTTTGCTTGCTGACTTATCTCTCAATTTGGACCCCCATTATAACCATGCCCTTTATAACAATGTCCATGTTAAAACAGCTTTTGAAAGGGTTGTTGCATTATCTGTTCACCTAAGAAAGAGGTGGCTGGCTCCTCCTTTGGTTCTCCAAGTCTTATACTTGAAAACATTACTCTGTCTCCATTTGAACCAGCTCATCAGGCTGAGCTGAGGTTCTTATTGTGGAAGACTGTGGCTTCACTCATTGTTCCGACATCTCCTATTAGAGTATCTGAGCTTCAGGCATCTATGGTACCTAGTTTTTCAAAAGGACAGGGGATCCTTTGAGAACTAATCCTCATTTTATGCCTAAAGTGGTCTTAGTTTTAAGAAAGACAGTTAATATCCCTGTCTTCTTTTCTGAACCCAAGAATAGGGGAGAAAGTTATCGTCACACTCTGGATTCCCACAGATGGCTGAGATACTACTTAATCAAAACTCAAGCCTTCAAGAGAGCTGAGCTGATGAGTTCAGCTCCTGTGAGGGTAAGTAGAAAGTGCAACCAGTGTCAAAGCTGACCATTTTCAGGTGGTTGTCTTATGCTTTTGCTATTTGTCACACTCCACACAATAATATACTTTCAAGTAGGGTTAGATCCCATTCCACAAGGGCTTTGGCGTCTTCGGCGTCTTTCTGGAAAGGGGTGGTCTTGAAGTGTTGTAGAGATATCAACTTGATTCAGTGTACACACTTTTACAAAACACTGCAAAGTGGATTCTTTTACCAGGTGCAAGCCAGGCTTTGCTAGGACCATTCTCCATGGTCTCTTGGAGTTTTTGTTTATTGACCTCCTAGGCTACTGCAGCCATGATAAGATGCATTGAACATAGTACAATTATATAAGTAAACTTACCATAACTGTAGATGTTCTGATAGATCACTGTTGCAGTAGCCCCCTCTCTCCATCCGCTCTCTTGCTTTTCTTTTGTGTTGCCAGGGAATAGATGTTTAACCCTTTTTTACATAGTTTACTGCTGTGTTTGTTTTATAGCATTTTTCTGTCAGGTTCTTGCCTACCTCTTGGGCAGAAAATGCTTTGAAGCTTTTTGCACTGCAGCTGTGTTTATGTGGAGATTTGCTCAAGCTCCTGACAGTTGGAGAGTGTGGAAGGCTTCCTTTTACTTTGCAAGCTGGCTGGTAACAGGGGCAAGACCCGTATAACTTTACACTGATGTAACATTGATCAGTTAGACCATCTACTGTTATGGCAAATGTACTTATATGACTGTATTTTCTGTCTTGCTGTACGCTTAATGCTTAGTGTCACATTTTACCACTTTTGCCATTTGTGAGTGTTCTGAGCCTAAGTGTTGTAATTGCTTTGATTTGTAAATTGGCACTAAATAGTAGTTGTGGCATCCAAGTCAACTCGGTACTCATTGCTTTAAGTAACCATAACTTGCTGCATAACTGCCTTTTGCACTCTTCATTTGATTTTGTGAGCATTTTAAGCTCGAGTCCAGTCATCACTGATTGTCTCACCACTTTACTAAGCTGCTGTTGGGGCACCTGAGCCATGCTGGTAGTCACTGATTCAAGTACCCCTATGTTGTTTCACTTTTCACTGGCTTTTGCACTCTTCATTTGCTACTGCTGTCTGTATATAATTGTAACTGTGGTGCTTTGATTTAATCTCCTGTTCTAGTATTTAGACCCCTTCCTGCAATTATACTTCATTATTACTCATATAATATATATATTTCTCTTCAACAAAGGGACATTTTGACTGTGGGGGCTTCTGCAGTGGATAACTGTTGGGATTTCTTCATTACTATCTTTAAATTGTTTTTTTTTTTTTTTTTCTGGAACAGAGAGCTCTTGCTAATGTACACTGTGGCATTATGTACTGGGCCTGGGAAGTTGATCATCATCTCTGCTACTTACACTGTTCAGATTGCTGTCTTTATAGTTGTCATGGTACAGTTTCTGCTTTAAATGCCTGAGATGTTAAGGTCTCTGTGTGTTCTTGCAGCATGGGAGCACAGTCCAAGATTAACATCTGCACTGTCTATATTGCCATGGTGAGGAGATGACTGTTAACTGCCAGTATTTTTTACTTGGCCACCTGAAGATTAAGAAGGGAGATGAGCATAACTGACTTCACTCAAGATGGATGCACTTGAAGCTGTCAAGTGCCAGGAGAGACTGAATGGTCCATCTTGTGATTTCAGGCCTGTTTCTGGGCATTGAGCGTGTCAGAGGTGTAGAAGGGCAGATGTAGGTCAAGCTCTCTTCAAGGTAGCGCCAATCCCAAGATTTTTCCTGGGCCTTGTATGTTGCCAGATCCTCCTTGATTAATGGGGAGTTGAATAAGATATAGTAGTCAGTATCCATCAAGAGGCATATGTGGTTGGGGCATTCCCTGGGGCAACCATCTTGAAGAAATATATTGTGGGTCTGTGCATATATTTTCCCAAAATCAAATCGCGTGAGCATCCATTCTTGTTCTGTTTTTCCCAAGCCTTCCCTAAATCCTGCAGAGCCTGGAAGATAGGCCTAAGCATCTGGACATTAATGCTTGTTAGGTGTTTGACATCTGGTGGGGCCCTCCTTCACATATGCAAACGTTAGCCCCTTGGGAGCATGGCTTTATACACAGCTAGACCCTTTGCTGGCCTCTGCATCGCTGCCTCCTGTGAACATTTTCCCTCACTGCAGAGTCCTGTTGCATGGTTTTATGCCTTTTCATCCTAAAGCTGTGGCTAGTGGAGATTCTTCCCTTTCACAGAACACAGAAGAGAATGAAGATGGCCAAAAAGCAACTGTTTAATGGATGCAAACAAGACCTTCACTTTCTAAATCTTCCCCCTGTGCCTCCTCTTAAGTCTTTGCTAAGTGAAAAATGATTGGTTTGCCTTTGCTAATGGTGAATTTAAATCCTTTCTGTCATTACAATCTGAAACTTCTCAACAATGTAAAAGGAAGTAGTCATTCTCACTATCAGAGTCTGAGGTACAGGAACTAGACTTAGACTATGTCTCAAAAGTTTCTGCACCAGGTAACTGAGTGTCTTTCTGAGGAAAACATCTTCAGAATCTGTAGCTGAAGAGTTTTCTTTTTCTGTCACCATTTGCAGAAAGATGTTATATAAGTGGGAGCAAAAATGGCTTAAGACCCAGCAAAGGTGTATTTAATTACTACAAGTAGCTTCTCAACCAGTGGCTATTTCCCCTGTTTGACAGTATTAGAGGATACCTTTCAGGGAGCCAGGTGTTCATAGTGTTTCACTGTAGAGGTAATAACTGTATTGGGTTTCCCTTGCTGTGGTAGCCCTTGGCTGGCCTGAGTGCCAGAGATTTAACTCCAACCTCCTGGGCTGATGGACAACTTGCACCTGATAACAGGACATCTGGGTATGAGTCATCTGTCAGCCCCATCTTACAGCTCTTTCTTGCTGTTGGAGCCAGAAGCATCCATATCTTAGAGAGTGCTAGTCGGTCCAAAGACCAGAGAACTTCTTCAAAGCTAAGTAGCCTGTTGGAGAAAAAACTTCATTTTCACTTTTTGTTATACATTTGGGTGAATACTTGGACTATCAGGGCATTGTCAGACCCCACTCTGGACCTTGTGCATATCCACAAAACAAACAGCACCAGAATTACCCGTTCTAAAGACTTAAACCTTGCGTGTGATATAAATAGGACCTGCTTGAGAGAGAGGTATGTACCCAGAGACTGCCCCGTGTACTGGACAGGTTCCCTGTCGTTGTGAAACAGAGTTACTCCCTATCCCAATTCAAGTGCAACTTGGACAACTGGATGGGAAATGGAAAATTCATCCCTGGTTTTGCACCTATGAATCTAATGGACACAGGCAACCTGTAAATGGTTAATCTCTCAGGCCCCTACGTATAAATGTTTAATCTCCAAAACCCCTGCTTAAACTTATCAAGGGTATCAGAACTTGGCAGAGATTTGGGATGCATGGCTAGGCTTAAAAAGGCCCTTGTGGTTGCTAGCCTAGTAAACACCTATGAATCTATATTTCGAAGACATGAATTCACCATCAGACTTCGAAGGCAAGATACCAGCCTTGATCTTTTCCATATCCTTCTCATAGTAAATAAAAACACCATCCCACATTATAGCAAACTGCTGTAACCTTTCCACATCACCTGTTGTGCAGAGCCATATCTAATCAAACAGATTTTCCTCCTTATTAAACCCAAAACCGTTCTTTTGGGAGACTTTAGCTGTCCTGTTATTAACTGGGAAACCTACACCACCACAAATAATTAAGCACACTGCTTCCTGGACTTCATTAATGCCAGCTCTTTAGACCAACTAGTTCAACTCACAACTAGGGGTTCAAAAATGTTAGATCTGTTTTTCACCAATACAGGACCTATACTCAACAACTATAGTTACCAAATCTGGCCACCATTCAGTAACACTTGCTTTGAGAGTAAAACCTGAATTGTCACAAACCCTTCTGTTTTTAGGCTGTAAGATGAGCCTTTTCCAGCTAACTGATGGCCTGATGAAATTTAAGCACCCTTCTCACCTCAGTGACCCATTTCATATGTGTCATATTTGCAGGTAATGCATCCATTGAGGTGGGCATAGAAATCGACATATCAGTGTCCTTAAGACACAGATGCAGGGCCAAGTTTAGGAATAAACCCCAGTGGTGAAACCTTAGTATAATCAATGTATGCAATAGGATGAAGATGATCATAACCCATAAGAGCAAACTCAATATCCAGTCATGTAGAAGAGAACTGGAAAAGATCAAAGGGCTTAGAATCAAAATCCTCCAAAAACAAGTATGAATTGAAAACTACCACTTATGGTAAGCATATAACCGTAGATCCTTCTATGGCAGAACCCTTGGAAGTAATGTCCAAGAATGCCCTGAGCTAATACAGAGGCTAGACTCTGCCCCGCTGAGCTGGGAATTTCTGGTTAAAGGCTTATAGTGCCTGCATATTTGAACTGTTTCTTACTGAAATTGGTGCATCTTGTTTGCTGTAGCATAGACTAGATCCAGGCCTGCTGAATCCAGCTTTGTTTGTATAACTTGAGCACTAATCCAGGCCTTCTTGAAAGTATTCAATTGTATGTATTACTGCTTGGTAGTAACCTGATTAAAGTGTACCTATCATTCTAAGCCTTTTAGTTTAAGCACTTAGGCTTCAGACCAGTTGTTTTACATTAAGAAGGTTTGTGGTCTGCACTGTTGTGGCAGGACAGGTGGCTTACATCCTTCTATGTTGAGACCTGCTGATTGAAGGTTCAGTGTCTGTTATTCTAAAAGTGTATTAGTTCTGGTTTAAGTATTTGGGCTTCAGGCCAGTCATTTTACATTAAGAAGGTTTGTGGCCTGCACTCTTGTGAGAGGAGAGGCTGGACTCTGCTCTTCTGAGTTGGGAATTTCTGGTTAGAGGCTTATAGTGCCTACATATTTGAACCGTTTCTTAATTAAATTGATGTGCTTTGTTTGCTGCTGCATAAACTAGATTCAGGCCTGCTGAATCTAGCTTTGCTTGTATAACTTGAGCACTAATCCAGGCCTTCCTTTTTGGAGAAGATTCCCCTGCACCCCAGTGGCAGGAGTATGCAGTTAGAACTTGTCTAATTGAAGACTAGAGGAACAGGGCTCAGTTTTGAGATTCTTTTACTGGTTAATTGGGTAATTTGTTTAAAAGCCTTTTCTGATTGCTTGTAGTCATCTAAAGCTGCTTTAAGTGTGTTTTTTACTGTTTGTAGTTGTTTAAAGCTGTTTTAAGTGTGTATTTTACTGTTTTTTGCCTTATCTTTTCAAAAAAAAAAAATTTCCTGGTTTCCCACCATCTTTATGCTAGTATAGTCCAGTTTTCAGGCTAGCGCTGAATTCAGGGCTGTGTTACAAGTTTCTGAGTTACCCATACCTTACTTGGATAGAAGGAGGTATCTCTGTTCACCAGTGAGAGAGGGAGCTTTGAGCAGCCATCTGTCCCTGGAGGAGTGGTTCCAGCCCAGAAGTTAGTAGTTTATAGGCCATTTTGGGCTAATTTCTCTCTCTTTCATTTCCCTGCTGTAAAAACCATGTTTTCATGGTTTTGCATGTCCGGGCAGTGCCAGTTAGCTAGGGCTAAATTATTCCCAGCTCCACCAAGCTCCCCTTCAGTTTTTCCCTTGAAAGTAGTCTAACTCTCAACCTAAGCACTTAAAAAGCATCCTACAGTCCAGCACTTGCTCAGACCTAATAGCAAGCACTAATATATCCGACACTTGATTGCCCAGCAGGGCAAGGCTCATTATTCACCCCTCACCAACCAAGTGACTACACTCACTCTACTATTCAGGCATGACCAAAGGGCAATTCAGGTATACTCTCCAGTCCAGCTGGTGAATCTGGGTATCCTGAGGCAATATTACAACTGCCTCATGTACACAGACAACCCTCTCCTCCTACCACAAAATATTAACATATGCGAGAGATGCAATTATATAGCTAAATTGGCGGCTAAGCTCTCTCCACCCAAGACGGGAACAGGCAGTCTTGAGGAGAAGGTTAACACTTGCACCACACCTCCAGCCACACATAGACATACTAAACCAGCACTGGCAAAAAGTACACATAAATAAACTGAATCATACTCGGAGGTGCTAAATAAAAACCTGCAATAGCATCAGAGACCTCCAAAGCAGGCATCCAAAAAACCTGCACCTCCCATCACAAACCAGACAACACATAAAACACAAAATCAGTGTGCCGCACAATCACAATCATTAAGGTGAAATAACATACCTAACACACTAGTAATAGGCGACTCTATATTTAGGCACACTGACATCCCACTCACTAGGCTGGACAAGGAGAAGGTTACTGTTAGCTGCCTGTCGGGAGCCAGAATCTGCCACATAACACAAGCACTCAGGTCACTCCAGAACAAGTATAAATATGACACTCTCATTGTTAATGTTGATGTGAATGACCTGAGACGTACCTCCCTGGACTACATGAAAAGAGACTTGAAAGAGCTCTCTGATCATGTAGCTCAGACGGGTATGACCCTGACCCTGAGTAGCATCCTGCCCTCACCAAGAATGATAATGCAGTATAAAGAAAAAATGATCAATTTCAACAATTGGCTAAGTTTCTGGTGTCATTCAAAGGGGAGCCAATGTCTGTCAGCCTGGGATGACATGCTTGACAAGCCTCGCTGCTTTGCAAGATACGGCTTGCACCTGTCACCCCTAGGCTTTCGAATACTGGCCAAGGCTCTTGCTGCCCCCATAGTGCCTTTTTTAGGCAAGGCTCAAAAGTCAAACCCACCTCTGTAAACAGCACAAATAAAAAAAAATAAGGGTTATGCTACTCAACGCCAGGAGTTTAAATTTCAAAATGCATGCACTTGAAGCACTCCTTAGTATGGAGAACATCAACATCTGTGCAGTAACTGAAACCTGGTTCAAGGCTCCACAGAGCACCCCAGCACTACTCGGCTACAACTCATACCACACATTTCGGCCACAGAACATGGACCAAAACACAAAAGGAAAGAGTGTATCCATTTTCATCAAGGATACCTACACCTCCAGGTTAGTGGTGCAGCATGATGCCTCTGAGATTATCCATGTGCAACTAACATCGGGCAAATCTGCAATGCAAATTGTGGCCTGCTACAGATAACCCTCCATGACCCAGGACCACCACTCCGCCTTTCTGGAGACAATGGAAAACATGAAGGTCCTACCGAACACCCTGATATTGGGCGATTTCAATTAACCTACCGTTAACTGGGAAAACTACTCAAGTACAAACTCCCAGGTTCAGCGCTTCCTGGAATTTATCAACTCAAATGCCGTGGATCAGCTGGTAAACTCCCCTATCAGAGGTTAAAACATATTGGACCTGGTCATCACCAACATGGGTGAAAGGTGTTCCGCACCGGAGGTCAACCTTTCACTTGTTAGATTAGACCATAAACTAATCACTTTGGAGGTCCACACCACACTACCACCCCCAACCAAGGAAACCACAGTGAAAAACTTTTTTGTAGCAAACTTCACCTTACTTAAGACAGAGGTTGTAAGATTCACAGCCCCCACGCTAAAGGATAACAGTGTCCAAGATGCAGGAACCTTTACAAATGCACTCTCTGAGCACCTACAAGGATGCATGGATCACGCCATCCCTAGCAAAACCAAGACTCACTCCCCTAAAAGAAGGAAACAAGTCTGGTGGACCCCTGCCATAAACAGGCTGTACAATAGAAGGAGGAAACTAGTTCAGAAAAAAAGCAAATCCCAAGAAGGAAAGACATCCCTGATCAGTATCAGTAAGAAACTAAGGTTCTTCATAAAATCATCCAAGGCTAACTTCGAAAGAAAAATAGCCAAGGATACGAAAGATAACCACAAAGCCTTCTTTAGCTATGTCAAGAATCTAAGTGGCAACTCGCATATATACTCTGAGCTAGTGCAAAATAGCACAACAAATACTGAACGTACTGATACTGCCAACATCCTGGCAGAAAGATTCAGTGCAAACTTCACCCCCCTCTCACCCCCCAAAAGGGCCCACAACAATACCGGAAAGGTGTAGTGTCCCAGAAATCACAGATGCACAGGTGAAACAGCCCTTTCAAAGGCCAAAAGCACAGCATCAATGGGGCCAGATGGTGTTCCAGGCTGCATCTTGCACGAACTACAGAATGAACTAAACTCCCCCCCCCACCTAAACGCACTGTTCAACCTCAGCCTCTCCACAGGCTTACATGCTCATAGAATGGCCCACAACAACAGTTATTCCACTCCACAAAGGAGGGGCCACAACTGACCCTGGTAACTATCACCCCATAAGCCTGACTAGCCTGGTCTGCAAGGCTATGGAGCACATCCTCACGGAACTCATTAACAAAGACATTGGGAACCTCCAAACACTTGACCCGACCCTGTTTGGCTTTGTTAAGGGCAGATCATGCCTACTAAACCTGGGTGACTTCTTCAAGACAGTCACCAAGGCCATAGATGAGGGGAAGGTGGTTCACACAGCTACCTTGACCTCGCCAAGGCTTTTGACACCATTCCCACTCTGGAATTATAAAAAACCTCATCAGCCTGAACATAAACCCCTACGTCACGAGATGGGTTGCCAACTGGCTTACAGACAGAACTCACACGGTAAGAATAGTTGTCTCCAGGTCCAACACTGAGACCATTCATAAGTGGTGTCCCACAAGGCTCGGTCCTGGGACCCCTACTGTTTGTCATATACTTCTCAGAAGTACAGGCAAACACAGGAGGACTATGGCTAACCAAGTTCGCCAATGACTGCAAACTGGGAGCCATAATTGTCTCTCTGGCTGACACAGACATTCTCCAAAAGGGCCTTACCGAGACAGACACCTGGTGTCAAAGTCATGGTCTCAAGCTAATTGCCAAAAAATGCATAGTCATCCTGTTTGGGAAAAACAAAACACCCATGAATTACCACATAGGCGACAGCCCCTTAATACAGAAGAGGTAATAAGAGATCTGGGGACACAGGTAGATAGTAATCTCTCCTTTGTCAATCATATTGCCAAAGAAGGTAGGAAATCCTTCTATGTAGCCCATCTAATTGCTAAAGGGTTTGCATCTAGGAATAGAGGATATAGTGCACCTCTACTTGTCACTCATCAGATCCATCATAGAGTACAATGCCCCATTTGGGATGTACCTCACAAGACACTTCCACCAGCTGGAAAGACCACAAAAGTACCTCACCAAGAGGATTACTGGCCTCAAATATATTTCCTATGCAGCCCGACTGGAAAAATTCCGGCTGTACTCAGTGGCATATCATTTACTCAGAGGTGATCTCTGCCTGACTTACAAAGCCATGTCCAACTCAGAATTGATGGACATGCCCCACCTAAAGAAATCCAAGTCACTGCAAGCCACTCGCTTTAGTGAGCCAAACCTCGCAACAACAATAAATAGAACATGCTGGAGAGATAGGTTCCTGTCACAGAGACTCCCTATGCTTTGGAACAAAATTCCTAAGTACATTAGGCAGAGCCCCTCACTAACACTTTTCAAGAGAAACCTTGACGAGTGGATGGGTAGCAGAAAATACACCCCTGGGATCACTTCATTGGCTCTTCTTGACAGAGGCATTGGCTCTTCTTGACAGAGGCTCAGTTAATTAATAAATGGGGCGGCGAAAGCTAACACACACTGGCTAGGCTTATAAATGCCCTCTGGCAGATAGCCTAGTACCTACCTATGAACCTATATACTTAACCCTTGATGTCACTGGAAATGTATTAACAGATATTCAGTTCAGCCTTCACTGCTGTTGTAGCACCCCCATAATGTTTGCCTAGCATATTGACATATCCTCACCACCCCCTATAATCACTTAAGATCAAGTTCTGTGTGGACTTCCAAGATGGCTGCACATTGAATAACAGCGGCTCTCCTAGTGTGAAAACTGGAACTCAAAAGGCCAGTAGACTTGTGTGTATGGGTAAATTTCAGTAACTGGCTAGTAAGTGTACTGCCCGGATGCCAGGAAAAAAGAAATACAGAAGACCCAGAAAAAATCCTCTACAGAGGAAGAAACACTGACTAAAGAAAGTTCTGCAGCTGTTTAGTAAAAAGCATTGCAATCTCCAGATGTGAATTTCATTAACCTACAGGAATATATAGGACAACTGCACACAGACCAGGTTAAAGTAAACGGAAACACTGGTGGAGTATATCGACACAAACAACAGAAGTTTGGAAAAAATGGAAGAAGCTTTAAACAGGTATTCAGATGAGGTGATAAAGCTGCAAAACTGAGAGGTTGAAATGAAGAAAAGGCTGTCTGAACATGAGGCTGCTCAAAAAATAATACAATTAGAGGAGAGAGCATGTAGGGAAAACTTGAGATTTTCAGCTGTACCAGAGAAACTGGAAGGAACGGACTGAATTAATTTTATGAAAACACAAATAAGCAACTGGACTAGTATTCCACAGCAAGTCTTGTTAGTTGAAAGGGCACATAGTTTGTATGCTCCAAACCTGTCTATGAGAAAGCAGCCTAGATCTTTAATAGTAAAGATGCAAGCCTATCAGCAGAAGGAGTTGATTCTAACAAAACTGTGGCAGAAGGACAAAGTACTAAAAGTGGGAGAGCACAGTGTTTGTGGAGAATGATTACTCATTGTAAGCCAGGCAGAAGAAGAGCAAATTTATTCCACTATTCAGGGAATGTCGAGATGCAGGTGTGAGATTCAAACTGCTGTACCCAGCTGTCTTCAAGGTATTCTTCCCTGGGGGGACAAAATCACTTTTTGATGAAGTGCATTCTAACGAGGAAAGACAAAAGTTTGTCCACCAAAAAGTAAGCTGTGAAACAGAAGGCGATTCTGCTTATTGTTCTTCTGAAAATAAAGACCACAGTGAGACTGTACCTGTGAAACCTTATCCAATGTTTCAGTAGAAAATGGAGAGAAGGAAGGGAGCATGAGAGTTGACTACATTGGAAATGAAGTAGAGACAGGATTTGTTAGATGGAGATGAACAGGAATAAAACCAGTAACGTACTATGGGTTTACAATGCAATAATTATATTTGTGAAATGTGACAGAAGCAAGATATGCACCCAATAACTATTTCAGATCATGCGCCAATAATAACTAAAAAAATTCAGGGTAATGAAATAAAAATGAGGCACTAGCGCTTTCCCACCTATCTGTTAAAAAGAGAGGAATTTAAGGAATGGGTACTGGAGATTATTTGGGAGCAATTATAGAAATTTCTTTTAAAAATGTAGTTAGGAAGTGGGATAAAATTAAAGTGGAGTTTATAAATAAGGTGAAAATGAAAGGGAGCTATGGTTAAGAAGTAACAAGAATTATTTAGAGGGACTGAAAAAAATGTTAAAATATTGCAGAATAGAGGGAAATCTCACAGAACAAGAAGAGGATCAATTGCAGAATGCTTAAACCTAAGGAGGAAATAAGGGATTACCTCTATAATATGCACGAGTTTAGAAATATTGCTGTTAAGCAACTGTATTTTGATAACACTAGTGCACAAAAACCTTTAGCACTGTGACTCGTGCAACAGAAAGTAGAAATGGCTATCACCAAGCTTAGGGAGCCTATAACAAGGAAGGTAACGAGATCATGTAGAGGTATTAGAAATATGTGGAAATCCTGTGAAAGTCTGTGTAAAGCAGAGAAATATGGAAATCAAGAAAAGATACAAAAGGAAATGTTTATAGAAGAATTAAATATGCCAAGGTTAGAGCTAGATGAAACTCTATTACTAATGGTTAAGGATAGGAGGAGATGAGATAAAAATTGTGATGTATAACCAATCTACAGGAAAGATCTGGAAGGTTTTGCTTAGGGTCTACTTCAGAAGACTGACAAACCAACAGACTGAATCTCAAAAGCCTGAAAATTCCAAGTACTGAACACATTTTTAATGAAGGGGGCAAGCCTCACTGCACCTCTTATGTTGGGGACTGTGCCCTCCACACCCTCTGCTTACTATATATACCAACTCCAAGATCGCACAACAGTAGACAAGGGTCAAATTTCATAGGTTCATAGGTGTGTACTAGGCTAATGGCCCTGGGGCCTTTACAAGCCTAGCCATAGGATTACCCTGGCATTGTGCCACCGACCTTAGTTCCCAGTGCCTCTATCGAGTTGAGAGCCACTGGAGTTATCCCTGGGGTGAATTTTCTATTTCCCATCCACTCATTGAGATTTCTCTTGAAGAGGGTCAGCGAGATGCTGTGCTTGACATGTATGGGAAGTCTGTTCCATAGCATGGGCAGTCTCTGGGTTATGAACCTGTCCCTCCAGTACGTTCTGTTGATTGTGGTAATAAGGTTGAGGTCTCTGGAGCGTGTGGTGGGAGGGATTGTGATTTCTTTAGATGTAGCATTTCTAGCAGAGCTGGGTCAGACATGGCTTTGTAAGTCAAGCAGAGATCACCTCTAAGTAGGCGATATGAGATAGAGAATAGTTGTAGTTTTTTGAGTCTGTCCATATAGGACAAATGTTTAAGCCTCTTTGTGAGGTACTTTTGCAGCCTCTCCAGTTGTTGCAGGTGTCTAGTGAGGTACATGCCAAATGGGACATTGTACTCGATGATTGGCCTAATGAGGGAAGAGTAGAGGGAGACAATGACCTCTTTCTTCCTGGATGCAAAACCCTTAGTAATGACATGTGCCACATAGAAGGACCTTCTTACCACAGTGGCAATGTAGTGATCAAAAGAGAGGTTGCTGTCAACCTGTGTTCCCAGAACTCTTATAACGCCTTCTGTGTTCAGTGGACTACCATTGATGTGGTAATTCATGGGAACCCGTTTTTTCCCAAAGGGGATGACGTCACATTTTTTGGCATGGCGCTTAAGGCCATGGTTCTGACGCCAGTCGTTGGTCTCAGTGAGGCCGTTCTGTAGGATGTCAACATCACTTGGGGAGTTAATAATGGCTCCCAACTTGTAATCGTCTGTGAACTCTGTCAGCCAAAGTCCCTTCGTGTTGGCCTGATCTTCAGAGAAGTAGATACCAAACAAAAGAGGACCCAAGACCAAACCCTGTGCGACTCCACTCGTGACTAGTCGGCAGTCTGACTTGGGTCAGCTACTTTCACACTGTGGGTTCTATCTGTGAGTCAGTTTGCAACCCACCTAGTGATACAGGGGTTTATGCCTAGCTTAGTGAGTTTTTCTATGATTCCTAAGTGGGGAATGGTATCAAAGGCCTTGGCCCCAGATCAAGGTAGGCTGTATGAACCACCTTGCCTTCATCCACATCTCTGGTGACTGACTCAAAGAAGTCGACCAAGTTGAGCAGGCATGAACTACTTTTCACAAAACCAAACTGTGTAGGAGCCAGAGTTTGGAGATTACCTCTATCCTTATTTATTAGGTCCATAATGATGTGTTCCATAGCTTTGCGCATCAGACTTGTCAGGCTAATGGGGCGATAGTTCCCAGGGTCTGTAGTTACTACTCCTTTGTGGAGAGGGATGATTGTAGCAATGCACCATTCAGTAGGGACAAAGCCTGAAGTGAGGCTGTGATTGAACAGGGCACACAAGTGAGGTGCCAGTTCACTCTGTAGTTCATGTAGAACACAGCCAGGGGTATTGTCAGGTCCCATAGAAGCTGTATTCTTGTCCTTGGACAGTGCTCATTATTCAGTATTTTGAATTTTCAGTCTTCTGAGGTAGACCCTTTGCTTAACAGTATTTTAAGAGGATGAGAAGTACTAACATACTGGAAGAAAAAGTGGTAGCTGTAATACCTAAAGAGGGTAAATATCTATTGGACCCAGCTTCATACAGACCCATTTCAATACTAAACAATGATTATAAAGTGTTCATGTCTACAATGGCTAAAAGAATGACAAAAGTAATGCCAAAATTGATAGATATGGATCAATATGTTTTTGTGGAGGGGAGGCAAACATTAACAGAACACTGATGATCCAGAGGGAAGAAGAATGTAAGAAAATTGTTGTTGGTGGTCTTGATGCAGAGAGAGCATTCGACAGAGTAAGTTGGGACTTTATGAGCAGGGCAATGGAAGGATTTGCATTTTCTGAAAAAATATAAGATTGATTAGGAGGATATATGTGAGGGATCGGATCGGAGGAGAAAATTAAAGTGGGGTTCTGTCTGATAACTTCTACTTCAGCAGAGGAACCAGGCAGGGGTGTCTTCTTTCCCCTTTATTTGCATTATATTTAGAACCATTGACAAAGAAAATAAGGGACTCAGAAATTCAAGAATATAATTGATATGGTAGGCAAGAAAATACCGGACAAAACCAGAAGGAGACATTACTGTGTTATGAAACATTTTGAGACCGTTTCACATCTTTTTGGGATACAAAATTAATGAAGCTAAAATGAAGGCAGTAGCGGTAAATTATGTACCCACATACAAATTGGTTTAGCAATATCCTTATTTATGGGGACATGATAAAATGAAGTATTTAGGAGTATGGATTAAATGTGATTCTGATGTGGCAGCTAAGGATATTTGGGAAGAGACTAAAGAAAAGATAATACAAAAACTGAGAAAATGGAGGCTTTGTTATATGGATATGAATAGTAAAATACAAGCAGTTAAAATGTTTTTAGTCCATTTAGTTTTATACATAGGTCAGGCATATTTTTATCAACCAGAGAAGTTGATAAAGAGCTGAGCAACTTTTATCTGGGAGGGGAAGATGGCAGGAGTCAAGTGGAATAAGCTGATTCTTCCATTAGAACAGGGTGGATTAGGATTACCCAATTTGAAGGGCTATTTCACAGCTATACAGTTAAGGCTCCTATACATAGCACAAGCAGAAAACTATAATTCAATATGGAAAGGGATGATGTTGAAATGGGGGGGGGCTCAAGAAACAAGGAGAGACTTTGATTTTTGATGTAGGCCTTAAGGAGGATAACAATAATCATACAGAATATTATATCCATAAAGTACCAGAAAGTATTTTAAGAAGTAAGCCAACATGGGAATGGAGAACGGAGATTCTGCTGATAGAGATGGCTGAAATTAGGGATAAAGACAATAAGCAAGAGGGGCAAGCATTTATTGGAGAAAACTGGCAAAGGAACCAAGGTATTGGGGGAAATAACTAGAGAGGAAAAGATGCAACAAAATCTAGAGGATTCAGGAATTTTGCTTGGAAGTGTTTACTAGATATTTTTATACTCCATGTAGACTTCAGAGCAATTTTCCTTGAGTAAATAGCAAATGGAGCCGTGACGGTGATGAACGAGGTAATTAGGAACATATTTTCTGGGAGTACAGTGAGTTGGTGGACTTTAAGGATTCCCTGCGGGATGCACTGTCAAGAGATGCTGGGTTGGCCAATTGGTGTGATGAGGGAGATGATTTTTCTGAGATATGATACAGAATCGGAATTGCCTAGACATGGTAAGGCCTTGCTGTTTCTAATTATAGTGACTGCCAAAAAAGCAATTACTAGGAAATGGTAATCAAAATCGAAACCAATTATATTAGAAGTAGTGAATATAGTAACAGGTAAAACAGCTGGAATTGAAATATTTAGAAAAAGGTAGGAACAAACTACATAGGAAAAAATGGGATATGTGGGAACATTATATACAGGTGAGGAATGAGGTTTAAAAGAAGGCAGGACTTATGAGCTAGGTAATGTTTGACTGAAAATTATTTGGTGGATTATAAGTGATGTATAATGTTTGAAACTGGGAGTGTGTCAGTATGGTTTGTGATGTAAAATGCTTGCAACTAGGATTGTGTCAGTGTGGTTTATTTTCATTTATATATCTGTATGATTGCTTATGTTGTAAGTGATGGTTTAATTAAGATGTTTCTTTTTTAAAAAGGGGGGCAGGAATTGAATAATTAATGTAATGTTGCTTAGGTTATATAATATATAGCAATACATGTGAAGCATGATGTTTGCTAATTTTAACTTGTTAATGCAGTGTGATTACTTTTATATTAATGTAAATGTGCCTTTGTCACAAGTAATTCAATGAATATGTTAAGAAACTAAAAATCATGTCCTTAGTGTTCTCACGAAGACCAAAAACACTACCCCATAGTCCAGACATATGGAGAATACAGGAGATTGTCACATGTAGTACACAACCAGTACTTGCCAGAAATATCTGCAGCTCCTTCAGTGTTTCTGTAGGTCTCTTGGCAGCCTCCCTGACCAGTTTTCGTCTTGTCTTTTCATCAATTTTGGTGGGACATCCAGTTCTTTGCATCTTTCAAGAGAAGGGTACAAAAAATTTTCCACAGCATTGGATATACCATGGAACAAAGTGAAGACAGTCTTCAAAAATTGGAGAAAATATGGGACAACAGTGACGTTGCAAAGAACTGGACGTCCCTTCAAAATTGATGAAAAGACAAGACAAAAACTGGTCAGAGAGGCTGCCAGGAGACCTGCAGCAACACTGAAGGAGCTGCGGGAATTTCTGCCAAGTACTGGTTGTGTACTACATGTGACAACAATCTCCCATATTCTCCATATATCTGGCCTATGGGGTAGGGTTGCAAGACGGAAGCCTTTTCTTACACAGAAAAACATTCAGACCTGGCTAAACTTTGCAAAACAATAAATCAAGTCTCCCAAAAGTGTGTGAGAAAATGTGTTGTGGTCTGATGAGGCCAAGGTTGAACTTTTTGGCCACAATACCAAAAGGTATGTTTGGCGCAAAAAAACACTTCGCATCACCAAAAGAACATCATCCCCACGGTGAAGCATGGGGGTGGTCGTATCATACTTTGGGGTTGCTTTTCTTCAGCTGGAACTGGCAAATTAGTCAAGGTGGAGGGAATTATGAACATTTCCAAATACCAGTCACTTCTGGCCCAAAACCTTCAAGCGTCTGCTAGAAAGATGAAGAGGAATTTCACCTTTCAACACAACATTGACCCCAAACATACATACAAATCAACAAAAGAATGGCTTCACCAGAAGTAAATTAAAGATGTTAAGTTGTCAATCTCGCCTTCATTCTTGCTTGATGGGTTCGGAGCTGATCCTCGGCTCCGACTAAGCTCGAGAGTCACTTTTACCAGCTCGAGGCAGCCCCATATCCCATGATGCAACCCAGATCTCGAGCTGATGAGGTCCTCCTTTTACCAGCTCCTGGTAAGTGATTTATACACTTCTTTGCCCCTCTTTCAGTTTAAAGTTAATTTTAAACTTAATTTTAATAGTTTTAGACTAGTTTTGGTCCCTTTCTGACTAAAATTCCCTCTCTCCTTTAAAGTTTTTAGTCAGGCCTTCTCCCATCCCATCCCCCCCCTTGTTAGGGTGTGTGTGTGTGTGTGTTTGTGAGAGAATAGTTTCTTTTTTTTTGGGATTGTTATATTTCTTGGACAGGTGTTGTGTGTGTGTTTTTTACACCATGTCTAAGGAAAGGGTCTTGCTGTCAGAAGATGTCTCTGACAGGCGGTCACACTTCTTGCTTATACTGCCTGGGACCTCTCCACCTGCAGGACTCCTGTGCGATTTGTCATTCTTTAGCCAGAGAGTCCTGCAGGAAAGGAGAAATAAGCTGATTTTGAGGGGCCTACTTAAGCGGAGGCTCTCCGGCTAAGTCGGCTCCATCTAAGACTTCTAAGTCTTCCAAGGCCCAGGCTTCTGTGTCCAAGCCTGCGGCCTCGGCTCCGACTCTTTCAGAGTCGAGATCGGCTGGAGCCAATTCTGGTTGCACAAACCTTGGCACCGATGGCTATCAGTGCCGATTCTGGATCGACCACCGGGGCGGCGGCTCGATCGGTTCCGACCACCATGTGGCTCAGGCTCCGACACCCTTACTTTTATGTCTGTATCGATGCATCAAAACTTCTGTCGGTGCGAAAAGTTGTCGGCTCCGACAGATTCCATGGTTTTAAAGGCTCCGATGGTTCCTTCGAGGAAGAGGTCTAGGTCCCTTCCTTGGAGCCGAGGCTTCTCCTCTCCTCTCGCCGATCATCCAGGTCATCCAGGCTTTCTGACCATGATTTAGAGAGTGGTCAGTAGATTATTAAAATCACAGGCACTGGCCCAGATGCTACATAGTCCGTCTCAACAGGCGACTATTAGTCCACACCCATTGCAGTTCCTCCTTCGACTCTACCCCAGAGTTTGGAGTTGGAGTCTTGAATGGTTTATGCTACGGCTGAGGGACAGATACCCCCTTCTGCTCCTTCAGCCTCTACTCTTATCTCCTCTTGAGACCTTCCTTAGAGGGATTCGGTGGTCGGGCTTCCTGGTCTCCTCCGAGGGGTGAGTGGCATCGACCGACCCCGCTCTTCCCCTTGGAGCCTCGGCCTGGTGAGCTCGGCTCCGACATCTGCCTCGAGCCTTCCCTTCGGTGGGTCCTGGGTTCCTGGTTCTTGAATGGGTTCTCTCGGACCTCCCTGGGAGGGAGCCGAGGAGATGAAGAGTGTGCTGGCCACTGGACTCAGCCAGCAGTCTGTTCCCTTAGCCCCTCCCTCTATGGTGCCTGTCGATATCTCTGCCACTTCTCTTGCTCCCGGCCCCAGAGATCCTCCGCCTCAGGTTTCCCCACTGGGAAGAACCCCTCTTCCGAGGATTCTCCTGATCAGTCAGGAGATCCTGACCTGTAAGAGGGTCTATCACTTCAGATACTGACTTAGATGAGTCAGAGGGATCCCCAAGATCCCCTCTGAGGATGTCTCCTTTCAGACATCCTAGAACTCCTTAGACAGAGGAAACTGGCCCACCAATAATCCCTCTGAGGATGAGTCGGTATACCTGAGGCGTTTGGATCTCGGCCCTCCACCTCCTGGGTGTCTCCTACTTCGACCCTTATGCAGGTTATTGCTCGTGGGCTGCTCCTGACTCTGTAGAGTCAGTCCCTAGCCTTCTAAATTTATTACTGCCCGTCGGACAAGCAATTCCTCCCGCAGGTGTCCCTGCTGATGCCATGGTGGTGGCGGCTGCCACTAAGAAGGAACTTGCAGATCCTTCTCCATCCTCCTAATAAGGATTCTAGGACCATGGATAGGTATGGTAGCGGATGTTCTCTTCAGCGACCTTTGCGCTGCGCTGCTTGCTGAATCTTCCAGTCACTTCACCAGACTCCAGAGGGATATCCTTAAGGAGCTAGGTGAAGTAGTACAGGATCCTACAGCTGCAGGGGCTCAAGAAAAAATTGCTCAGCTAGGAACCCTTAATTCTATTGCTAACTCCTCCATGCGACTGATATCATATGCTGCAGATGGAGCGAGTACAGGTGTGGCTCTTAGGCGCCAAGCCTGGATGCGGCTCTGTAATTGCAGATCCCTTTGTCCTTCACAAACTCTCCCTTTGATGGGTCAGCTTTGTTTGGCCCTCAAGTGAAGGAAACGTTGACCAGGTGTGAGCAGGGGACGCAAGACTCTTTCTGTCAGGGGTCATTTTTCCACCCTTCTAGACCTTACCCCAAAGGGCAGAAGGGTGGCAAAATAATCCCAAGGAGTCACGCCAGATTCACGTGGTCAGTTTACCCCTAGAGGTAGAGGGGATAACAATAACAGCGCTCGCCTAGAGGCAGAGGGGGTCCACAAAACCAGCAAGAGCCTCTGACAAGCCCTTTCAGCATCCCTGAGATGTTGCCCGGCTGTCCATCCTTGGAGGCAGTCGGGAAGACTATCGCTGTACCCAGAAGCCTGGCGTTCCCCACTCAAGACAGATGGGTACAGTCGATCATATGAAAGTCCTTTCTATCACTCAAATTCCTTCCAGATGTACCACCGGCCTAAGAAAATTGCAGAGTTTAGTCTTAAAACTACTGCAAAAAGTGCCATTCAGCCAGTTACAACAGATCATTCAGAGCCGGAATCTACTCAAGGTTCTTTTTGGTCCCCAAAAGGCGATCTCAGCAGACTCAACAAGTCTGTGAGGAAGACAAGATTCATTCTGCCCTTCTTACAGAAGGACAACTGGATGTGCTCAATAGATCTTCAGGATGTGTACTATCACATAAAATTCACAGACGCTTCCAGGAGATTTCTCAGTCATTTCAGTTCAGAGCCCTGCCCTTTGGTCTCACTACAGCCCCAGAGTGTTCACCAAATGTATGGCAGTGGTCACGGCTCACCTGGACGACTGGCTCCTTTCAGCCACCACCAGGCATCAGCTTCTTCAAGCCAGGGATTACACAATAAATCTTTGTTCTCAATTGGGCATCTCGATCAACTCGAAAAATCATCCTTATTGCCCTGCCAGTCTATTACTTTAAACTTAAACACTGTTCGGATGTCAGCTACCCTTACAGATCAAAGAATCTCAGACATTCAAGACGTCAGGATCATTCTAGCCAACAAGAAGGTACAGGCCAGAATGGTTCTAAAGGTGTTAGGCCTCATGGCGCTGCGGCCCACCCTTCTTCCCCCTGCTCCTTCTATATGCTTCTCTTCTGGATGTGTTCATCACTCAGTGGTGGTTACCAACCAACACGTCTGCAAATACTGGTGACACATTTTTTGCAAGCAAAAATCATCTTTTGGATCACTTCTCCCCAGATTCACCAAGGCAGACACCCCCATCCCTGGTAGCCACTGTCACCTGATCAGGTGGGGGCATTATCAGGGCAGGATGGTTCATGGGATGTGGCAAAATGTCCTAGAGATGAGAGCAGTGCTTTTAACCACAGACAACATGTCTGTAGTTTGGTATATCAACAAACAGGCGGAACCAAGTCCAGACTTTGGCAATGGGCGATCTCCTCTCATCGGTTTCTGGTAGCACATCCCTGGGAAAACCAACATTTTAGCGGACAGATTGAGCAGAGCTATTCTCATGCCTCACGAGTGGTCTCTCAAACAATCTATAGTGGAAGAGATTTTTCTGGAATGGGGTCGCCCATGTTGCGATCTTTTGCTACTCCCCAAAACAGCAAATGCCCAGACTTCTTCTCTCTCTTCCAACTGCCAGGCCATCCCCAGAGTGACCCAGGATTGGAGGGACTTTTTATGCCGTTCGTCCATTTCCTCTGATCCCTCAAGTTATCCAGAAAGCAACCGTTTTGAGAGCCAAATTGATTCTCATTGCTCCTTATTGGCCTCGACAAATTTGGTTTCCGTTCCTCCATCGTCACCTTTTGGTGCAGCCGTGGCATCTGGACCCAGTGCCAGATCTTCTGATTCACCAATCCGGTCCTTCTCTCAACCTCACAGCATGGTTGCTCCACTTCCTTCCTTAGCCAGGCTTCCTATGATCTCTAACCCTGTTAGAGACATCAAAATCCTCTACCAGGAGGATTTATACGAGCAAAATGGAAACGTTTTTTATTGGGCTAAAGCCAAGAATAATCCTGATCCCTTCCTGCTCCAGTTCAAGCAGTTTTTCTTAGCTGAGATTTTTTTTTTTCTCTTCCTCTTCTTCCACAGTTAGAGTTCAGTTGGCTGCTATCTCGAACTTTCATGTCGGGTTCGCGAGATCACAACATATCCCACTACAGGCTTTGTAGAGCTTGAAAAAAATTTTTTTCCTCCTGAGCCCAGTCAGTCATCCTCCTCCTCAATGGGACCTAAATTTAGTGCTGACATCCTTGATTCTTTCCTCCTTGAGCCAGCTGTTTCTTGTTCCTGAAATTTCTTTCATGGAAAACTTTATTCCTGGTTGCTATACATCATGGCTAGAGGGTGTCTGAACTTCATGCTCTATCTGTTCGCCCCTATTTGGTCTTCCACAAAGACAGAGTATCATTGAGAACTAATCCGACCTTTTGCCTAAGGTCACCTCAAAGACTAATTTGAATCAAGCCATTGATCTCCTGTATTTTTCCAAACTATTCAAACAGATCAGAACAAAATGACATTATCTTGATGTCCGCCGCCAACTCAGATATTACTTGGACAGAACAAAACAATTCAGGAAATCCGATCAACTCTTTGTTTCCTATGCTGATAACAAGAAAGGCCTTCCTGTCTCAAAGTGACCTTATCTAGATGGCTTTCTTCTGTCATCTCTGAAATTTATCAAAGCACATTCAACCAGAAGCTTAGCTACTTCTACAGCCTTTCAAGCTAGACTTCCTTTAGACACTATTTCTCATACATTTATTTCCCATTACAAATTGGATTTGGCCTCCAGGGACAGAGCCAGTTTTGGCTCTATCAAGAGTCTGTTCCATTGAGCCACCCAGGATAGAGGTGCTAGGGCCGGCGGTCCCATCAAGCGAATGAAGCGAGATTGACAACCCATAACGTTCCATGTTCCCAGGCCTGGACAGACCTTTCTCTACAAGGAATTACACTTCTGAAGACCGTACAGAGCTGGTCCTTCTATTGCCCTTTGTCATCAAATGAGATCTGGGTACTTACCGCCTGCATCATGGGATATGGGGCTGCCTCGAGCTGGTAAAAAGTGACTCGAGCTTAGTAGTAGATGGAGCCAGGATCGGAGGATCGGCCATCAAAGAAAGAAGAAGGAAGAAGAAGAAAAAACAAGACAACTAACATGGAACGTTATGGTAGGTACATAACTTCTCATTTTGGAATGGCTTAGACAGAGCCCAGACCTAAATCCAATAGAAAATCTGTGGGGTGACCTGAAGAGGGCTGTGCACAAGAGATGCCCTCGCAATCTGACAGATTTGGAGAGCTTTTGCAAGGAAGAGTGGGCAAATATTGCCAAGTCAGGATGTGCGTTGCTGATAGACTCGACTAATTGCTGAAATTAAATCAAAAGGTGCTTCATCAAAGTATTAGTTTAAGGGCGTGCACACTTATGCAATCAGCTTATTGTGCTTTTTTATTATTTATATTTTTCCCCTAACAAATTTGTTTGTTTTTCAATTAAATTGTATAGGTTATAGGTCACAGTAAAGGTGGCAAAAGTTTTGAAATGATTTATTGTGGTCTTACTTTTTATATCACAAAAACCTGGCATTTTAACAGGAGTGTGCACACTTTTTATGTCCACTGCAAATGGCAAACTGCTAAAAAGAACATTCTCCATAGTTAAGGAATTCATAGTTTAATTTCATAGAGATGACATTATACACAAGTAGTAAAACTTTAGAATAGAGATGACTAAATAAAATAGCCTAGGCTAAATTTTATTCCTCCTTTATCTAAGGGATAGACTAGTTCAGCCTGGGGAAGTGCAGGAGCATAGCAGAGTGTTATTTAGGTGGTCTTTTAGTAGGTGTTTGAAGTTGAAAAGGTTAGAGGTAGATCAAATTTGCAGAAGGCTCGAATTCCACTTTTTTAATCAACTGAGCATGAGTAGATGCTTTGACCAGAGGATTTATAGAGTTTATGTATGGTGACAAGCAGTGGCGGAGCTAGTGTTTGTGCTTCCAGGGCTGTCTTTGAATTTGCTACCCCTCCCCTACTCAAAATCATGGTCAAATGGGCCCCCCCATACACAGCCTTCTCCCCTGCATCCAGTCTAGTGTCCCATTACCTGTCCATTTCTTCCCATTTGCCATAAGCACTGTAATGTGCATACTGTTTTATGCTTTACTTCTACAACAATTGTTTGGATTTAATTTAAAACTTTTATTTTAAAATTTTATAGCACAAACACAGACATCTGCTAAACAAAGCAATACAGTTTCACATTGAAAACTGATTTAGCATTAAAACTTCTTTGCCATTGAAACTTGCATTCTTTGAAACAACATTGAAACCCACATTCAAAGAAAATGCATCTGGCCAGAGGCAGATAAAGTTTACCTTTGGGCAGTTTTCAAATTATAGGCACCTTGCACACATATTTAGGACCATGCAAACATACATGTGTTCATTGATTCACCTTCCTGATTGTATTGTTATATTCCTTGTATAATACAGCACACTTGTTAGAGCATGTTTTAAATTTATTGTTTTGAACATTTTTCCAGTAAGCAATGGAACAAAATGTGTGAGCCAATAAGGACAAAATTGCCCTATTCAGAACATTTCCACCATAAAAGTCTACTCAAACTACTGTCAATACAGTCCACCACTATCAGTAAATATGCACAATCTCTGCATGTGTAAAAGTCATCTAAATAATTCCACATTGAAGAGATCTGTAACTAATGAAGCGGTTACTGCTAGCAAACAACTTTATATTTCATTGTTTCATCTACAAATAAAGTGCCTGTTGCCCTTGAAGAATAAATTGCCTGTTACATTTAAAAAATGATAAGCTGATAATATTGCAATAGGGAATGGATGGCAAAACGATGACAGGTTCATAGTTACTAGGTATTTCCTCCAAAGGAGGACATTCTCAGGGCTGCAACATCCACCCCCTTTAAATTACAGCAAAGTACAGTATCAGCAATCCATCTACATATTGTGAGAGTAGAACCCACAGCCTTCTGCTTCAAAAGTAAGTATATTACCTGTTGTGCTACTAAAAATTATTTAAATAATTTAGCACAATAGTGATATCATTTGCTAAACAGTTGCACTTTTCAAACAGACTTGGCATAAGCAGCACTAAACTTCTCTTCCCATGATGCTCTCAGCTCCTTGTAAAATGCACTTGACACTCAACTATATCTCTTAACTTTACAGCACAAGAAATTTGGAAACCGCCAATATTTATGTGGGGGGGGGGTGGACAAAGGCCCAAAACCAGGGACACATTTTAAACATTGCTTGTATAATCTTATGAAGTTGCTAAAATAAAATGATAGGATATTGTTAATCCTCATTAATTCCTTACGCATGGGTATCTGTTCCAAGCTCGGAACAGAGCTGGCCATTTTCTAAGCTCGCGTCAGCTTCAAACTCTCGAGCTAAACGCTTACTCACAATCCCCCTCTCCCTGTTACCTCAGATTTCATTTGCCGCGTTGCCATTCGGTCGTGTCAAGCTACTTCTCTTGAGCTAAGTATAGTTAGTTGTTGTTTAATAGCTTTACAGATTACATTTCTGTCAGAAAAGTTCATATTTTATTGTCTCTTACCCTATCGGATCTAGCGATCATAATTTCTTCAGGTTTTTCTGCTTTTTTCTTTACTACTTTTACCGTGAGGTATTCTCTCTTTACCATCGTTGGTAATCCTTTCCCTTTTTCTCTCACACCTTCGGGTACTCTCTTGTACCATTGTTGGTACCTTTTCTATTAACTAATTTCCTGTTATGGCAGATAAGAAAGGTAGTCTGGGGTTTAAACGGTGTTCTGATTGTGGACACAAACTGCCTACTTCTGATGCACACTCTTTGTGTGTTTATTGTTTGGAAGCTTTCCATTTGTCTGTTGATCCACTCTGTACTATTTGTGAGAACTTTTCTAATACAACCTTGTTGGAAAGGAAAAACAAGCTGATACTGAAGGGACTTCTAAAATCTCCCTTTCCAAAGGCTATTTCTGGGTTAGAGGTCTCAACCCCTCCTAGAGCCTATAAGAAAATGGATGTTCCTAATAAGGCTAAATCTTTGCCTTCATCCTCGGTTGCGGACTCCCACCAACCAAAACCTAAAAAGGCTAAAGTTTCAGCTCCGGAGCTTTCTCAGTCAGTCCCAGTGCTTTCAGTGCCTAGACCTTCAGCACAGAGGCCTTCGGCTCCATTAGTGATTTCGGCTCAGTCTTCTCCTGCAGCCTTCTATATATCAGCACCGAGGGGCTCCTTAGTTCAGACCATTACCACTGTATCGGCACCGACCATTCAGACTGCGTCGGCTCCGAGATCTTTCTTGGAACCGAAGCCTTTATTGTCGACTCCAATTTTGTCAACAACCACTTCGGCACCGATCCCTGTATCGATGCAAACAATGACCTCGGCACCGATGATGACTTCAGTGCAGACAACAGTAGTACAGTCTCTCTCTGCACCGTTGTCCACGGTGCGGTCAGATGAGATGGGCACCGAGTCTGCCTCTTCTGTGGACAGGCCTGTTTCTCCCTCAGTCTCCGTGAGGTCCACTAGAAGCCTTTCCGAACATGATGTGTTGCATCTTGTGGACCAGATACTCTTGGCCAGAGGTATCCCACCCCTTAGGAACTATCCTTCCTTGGGAGGTGATCACCCATCTCCAAAGACCCCTTCTTATTCCCCTCCTTCATTGCCTTTGAAGTCCATGGATGTAGCGCAGTCTTCCCCTTCAGCGGTTCCCTTTATGGATCTCAGTTGGCTTTGTGATAGGAAAGTTTTGCTACGACCCAGGTTGCCAGCTGTGGACCAGCCTTCCAACTGATGGAGAAGGCTTTCGCTGCTGCTGGCGATACCGGACTGTCTATACCTCTGCCCTCCTCTGGTACACTGGTTTCACAAGTCGCATCTAGTGGACACCGGGTGCAAGGGCTGCAGGACATATTCCCTCAGGCATCCCCTTTTCCGCTGTCTTCTCCAGCTTCTCCCACTGAGGAGGTCCACCGGGAAAATTTGTGTAAGAGGAAGCACATGGACTCCACAGAAGAGTCCCTAACCGAAGACGCAGATTTCAATGAGGGGGAAGGATCCCCTCGGTCACCCTTTGAGGTATCCTTTGGTGATATCCTCAAAATCCTGAAACAGAAAGGTGACTGGCAGTCCTCTAATCCGACTTCTGAGGAATCTGTGTTCCTGCAGGCTTTTCACGCCCGGCCCCCTACCTCCTGGGTTACTCCACCTGCAGATGAACTTGTCCAGCTCATCGTGTCGCTTGCTTGGAAGGCTCCCGATACCATCAAAGCTATTCCCTGGAGGCCAGATAAGATCTTGTCCCCTCCTGCTTCAGATCCCCATTGATCCAAAGGTCTTCCTGTGGATACTTTGATAGTGGCGGCTGCAACAAAAAAAGGATCTGGCAGAAGAAGAAAGCCAGACTGTCCATCCGCCTAACAAAGACTCCCGGGCCCTGGACAGGATAGGGAAGTGCACCTTTGCTTCAGTGACCTTTGCTATCATGTCCCTGACTTATATGGCATATTTTACCAGGCTTCAAAGGGATCTGGTTTCTGAGCTCTCTGAAACCTTGGCTGCTGCTGTGTCTGATGAGGTCCATGACAAAGTGGCCTCTCAGCTGGCCACCATTGAATCTATATCTAACTCCTCTATGCGACTGATGTCTCACGCATCAGACGGAGCAGCTAGAGCAGGAGGTTCACCTGCGGTCTTGAGACGACATGTCTGAATGCGCTTGTGTAACTTTGCAGAACCTTTTAAGTCTTCTTTTCTTAATGCCCCCATTGAGGCTTCTTCATTGTTTGGGCCCAAAGTTAAAAGCACACTGGCCAGATGTGAACAGGACGGTAAGACCCTTTCTGCCATAGGTGTTGGTTATTCTTCCCCTCAACATGCTTTCTCCCGAAACCAAAAGAGTGGGAAGATATGGTTCAAGAAATCTCAGGGTCCTTTCCATGACACACAGGCCGAGTTCTCCCCCAGAGGCAGAGGGGGAAACTCACAGGGAAGACATTTCTTTCAGGGCAGAGGGGGTCCGCGTAACCAGGGTTCCAGGGATTCTTTCCCTGGTTAATCCTACCAGCGCTCCTGAAGAGCGGCCCAACTCCTTTCCTCTGGAGGTGGTTGGGGGACATTTCTCCTTGTACTCTTCTGCCTAGCTAACCATCACCACCGATTCCTGGGTACAGAGTATTATAATCAGAGGTTGTCATATCCCCTTCGATCTTTGTCCCGTCCCTTCAAAAAATCTTCCTGACGTTCCACCCAGTCAAAGGGAAGAAGCAGCACTAGAGATAGAAAAGCTACTAAGAAAGAGAGTCATCCAAATAGTCCCTCCAGACCAGATAGGATCCGGATTCTACTCAAGACTATTTTTGGTGCCAAAGAAAACCGGGGACTGGAGACCAATTTTGGATCTCAGTGTATTGAACAAGTTTGTGAGAGTACAAAAATTCCGGATGGTCACAATACAGTCTATCCTTCCACTTTTGGAAAAAGACGATTGGATGTGCTCTGTAGATCTTCAAGATGAGTGCTACCACATAAAGGTGGACAGGCCATCACGAAGATTTCTGCACTTCCGTGTGGGAGTCAGTCACTACCAGTACAGAGTACTGCCCTTCGGACTCTGTACAGCCCCCAGAGTGTTCGCAAAGTGCATGGCAGTTGCCACTACTCGCTTGCAACTTCAAGGATTCCAGGTGTTTCCATACCTAGACGACTGGCTCATTTCCGCCCCCACCAGACATCTACTGTAAAAAGCCCTGGCATACTCTCTCCTCGCTGCTCAAAGGCTGGGCATAACCATAAACTGGCAGAAATCCAATCTCACCCCATCTCAGTCAACAGAATTCATAGGGGTTATCTTGGACACAAAAAACTGCAGAGCTGCTATACCAGAGCACAGATTTCTAAGGATAAAGCAACAACTAATTCCAATCCTTTCAAAGGAAAAATCCACTGCTCACTCGGTTCTACAGCTGTTGGGTTCCATGGCAGCCTCCATCACCATTGTTCCCCTGGCCAAGTTTCACATGAGGCTTCTACAATGGCTACTGCTCACCCAATGGTATCCTTTTCAGTCATGATTCAAGTAACGGGATTTAAATTGGTGGATGGCACACAATCTCTCACAATGGTCTCACCCCTTCTCCCCCCAGCAACCCAAGGCCACAATGACAACGGACACCTCCCTGATGGGGTGGGTGGGCTATGTCAGGGACAGACAGTCCAAGGCACTTGTTCCGAACTGGAGGCCCATCTGCATATAAATTTTCTAGAGCTGCGGGTGGTGCTTCTGGCGTTGCAAGCATTCCATCCCCTGCTGCCATCTTGGACAATTGCGATTCAATCAGACAAACATGGTGGTGGTCTGGTACATCAACAAACAAGGTGGAACCAAATCTTACCCCCTTTGTCGAGATGCCATGAGGATATGGTAATGGTTACCAACTGTTTTCTTCTAGCAACGCACATTCCTGGGAGTTCCAACGTGATAGCAGACAGACTCAGCAGGTGCATTCTTCAACCTCACGAGTGGTCTCTGAATCCCTTGATAGCGGCGGAGATCTTCCAACGCTGGGGCCGTCCTTGTTGCGACCTCTTTGCATCCCCGACCAACTACAAATGCAGCAACTACTTCGCCCTGATTCCTCCTCCAGGACAGTCACCCAGGGATGCTCTAGTCCACGATTGGCCCTTGGGTCTTCTTTACGCATTTCCACCCTTTCCCCTCATTCTGTAGTTTCTGAAGAAAGCCCGTCAGTTGAAGAGCAAGGTGATCCTCATAGCACCATATTGGCCTCGACAGATTTGGTTCCTCTTTCTTTGGCCTCACCTACTAGATCGACCATGGATTCTCCATCCAACCCCGGAGTTGATCTCACACCCACAGAGCCTGATTCATCCCAACTTGAACAGCCTGTAGCTCATGGCTTGGCTACTCCAATTCCCTTGATTGCCAGGTGGAATGATCTTTCTTTACCAGTACATGATATTCTCATCGCTTCTCATAAGTCTTCCGCTAGAATTACTTATCTGAGCAAGTGGAAAAGATTTACCTGTTGGCTGAAAGATAAACAAGTAGACCCCTTTTCAGCACCAGTGTCGATAATACTAGACTATCTGGCCGACCTGTTTCAATCGGGTCTGTCAGCCTCTACCATTAGAGTTCATTTGGCGGCAATTCCTAATTTTCATGAGGGTGTCCAAGATTCCTTTCTTATGTCTCATAAATTGTGCAAGACCTTCATAAAAGGTGTGAATCAAATGAAGCCACCTTTTAGAGAACCTATTCAACCATGGGATTTATCATTAGTTCGACAATCTCTGACAGTGTCATCTTTCGAACCAGCCTTTTCTTGCGACCTCAAGTATTTGTCATGGAAAACCTTGATGTTCTTCATCTCCCATTGCTGCAGTCCTTACACTTGGGTAGTCCGCTGTCCTCGGTCGGCCCGAATATCAAAGTATAAGGCTGACGTCGGTCAAGGCGCATTTGACTGACATCAGAATGTCAGGGTACAAATGCGCATGACCGACGTCATATCCTCAGTCTTTTTTGCCGCATGGTCCGATGCAGAAGCAGCGTTGCAAGTGCCGTTCGGCGTTCTGAAATTTTTCGAATTCGGAGTTTCAGACAGAGTCAAAGTTGACTAAGTACCCCGTTGGGGAATATTTTAGTTTTTTCTTGCCTCAGTGGTTTACCGGATGTCAGAAAAAGTGAATAACTGTATTTCTTGTGGGAAACAGATACCGCATAGAGATTATCATACTTTGTGTATTCCTTGTTTAGGGCCTGAGCACGACGTTGTTGGGTGTCGCTCTTGTGCTAGATTCAATAAGTGCACTATTAAGAGAAGGTTAGATTGTGCCAGGTTAGTCTTCGGGAAGCGGTGCAATTATAAAATGCCGTCGGATGCTCCGACGCCCGCTTCTTCAAGAAGCGCAAGGACAAAGCAGCTAAGCCTAGGTTAGAAGAGCCGTCCTGCATCGACGGTTCTTTAGAGGTGTCGGTGGAGCCGGTGGTTCCGCCGGAGGTTTCTCTGGAGTCCCAGGGAGAGACTTTGTTATTGCAGGATGTGGCCTCTCAGGAGGCAGGTCAGGCTGAAGGGGCTTCTCAGGTTACTGTACTCCCTCCTTCCTAGGGTGGTTAGGCCCTCTCCTTCTGTTTCCAAGGCTTCTCCCAGAGGCAGGCCAGGTGTAGCTTCAGTTGGTGTCGCCCCTAGTTCTTCAGGATCTGTGCCCAAGAAGCATATGCTTAGAATGGCAGAAGATTTGATTACTTTGATTAGAGGTTCTTTGCCCCCTCCTGATAAGAGACCTAGGGTGGAACCTGAGCTAGGGAGTTTTGAGCAGGCTTCGGATGTTTCAGAGTCTTCGGCTGAAGACTTGCAGGAGTATTCTCCTTATTCTGACTCTGATGTGGATGATTCTACTCCTTCTGCTTCTCCTCCTGAGGATTTTTCTTTTTCAGAGACTCTTCATTCCATGAGGGAGCATTTTAAGTGGGATGGTCAGGACTTCTCTGATTCCAGGAAAAGGCTTAGGGAATTTTTGTTTTTACCCCAGCATAGGCCTTTGGCTATACCTCCTGTTCTGGATGTTGTGGAAGATGTGTTTGCAGAGGCTTCTCTTAATCCTGATTCTTTGCCTCCTGCTCCTGTTAAACCGGATAGGTATTACAGGGTGCCTGAAGCTCATAAGTATCTTTTTAAGAGTCCTAGGGCAGACCCAGAAGCTGTTAGTCAGGGGCCTAAGGGTGTTAATGCTTCTGTTGTCAAAAATCCGGTTCCTCCAGATAAAGAGGCCAGGGCTTTGGATAGATGGGGAAAGAAAGTTTATACTTCTTCCACCCTAGCTATGAGGGCTTTGAATTGCCAGTTTCACATGTTGAAATACCAAAACTATCTTCTTTCTCAATTGAAGTCTAAGGTAGATGCTCTGGCGGAAGGTATTGAGTGTAAAGAGTTACAAGATTTAGTACATGTTTCTGAACAGGTGGGTAAGCATTCTTTGCAATGTGGTTTTGATGCTGTACAGGCCTCGTCTAGGGTGGCTGCCACTGGGTCAGTTCTTCTAGGCACGCCTGGCTGAGGGATCAGAATTTATCTGACCATGTTAAGACAAGGATTTTGGATGCTCCTTTACAATCTGATGTGTTGTTTGGTTCTCCTGTTGAGGCAGTCTTAAAGAAAATGGAAGACAAGGCTAAGTCTATGCAGACTGTTAAAGATTTTTTGCAGGTTCAGCCTCCGGGTTTAGTAGAAATTGGCCTACCAAGGGTGGACGATCCTTCTTATGATTCCCAGTCTAGGGGTAGATCTAGATGTGGTAGGGGCAGAGCTCAGGGCTCTTTCAGGCCTAGAACAGGGAGTTCACCTGCACAGTCTTCGGGTGAGGGCAGGGGTCAGTCCTTTCGTAAACAGACCCAATGACCTACCTTTTCAGCTGCCAGAGCCTTCTCGTCTGGCAGCACCTTTGGGAGGAAGGTTGGCACTTTTCAAGGAAAATTGGAGTTTAATTACACAAGACAGATGGGTATTGGATATCATACACCACGGTTACAGGTTTTATTTCCATACCTTGCCTCCTTTCAAAGGCATGCCAGACGTTCCTCCTCAGCAAAGAATAGAGGCTCACAAACAAATTTCTCTGTTACTTCAAATAGGGGCCATACAGCCGGTCCCTATGCCAGAAGTGGGCCTAGGATTTTATTGTCGCCTGTTCCTAGTATCAAAGAAAGGGAACACGTGGAGACCAATTTTGGATTTATCTATCCTCAACACTTATCTGGACATTCCCAAGTTCAAAATGTTGACGTTACAACAGCTCTTACCTCTGCTGGGCAAAGATCATTGGATGGTAACTTTGGATCTCAAGGAGGCTTACCTTCATGTTCCTATCAGACTGAGTTGCAGGAAGTATCTGCATTTTCGGGCTGGGACTTCTCATTATCAGTTCTCTGCATTGCCCTTTGGCTTATCTACTGCGCCCAGAGTGTTCACGAAAGTTCTGGCTCCAGTGATAGCTTTCCTCAGGCTAAAAGGAATACAGATCTATCCTTATTTGGACGATTGCCTGATTCTGGCTCAAGGAAGGGACGAGCTTCTTCATTTGGAATATGTGATAGCAGTGCTAAGATGCCTGGGGTATTCTGTGAACTAAATAAAGTCCAGTCTAGTACCCTCTCAGGACATGTGCTTTCTGGGTGTAAGACTGAATACAGCATCCCAGATGGCCTTTTTGACCCCGGACAAACAAAAGAATCTTTCCCTTTACTTTCATCAATTGTCTCATCAGTCCAGGCTGACTGCAAGGACAGTCCTTCAAGCCTTGGGGTTCATGGCATCTTGTATTCTGGTGCTTCCCAATGCCAAACTGCATATGAGGAAGCTGCAATGGTATCTCAAAAATGTATGGACACAGCACTGCCAGGATCTGGACACTGTCATTCAAATAATACCTTGCATTCAAAAGGAATTGTTGTGGTGGGCTCAGGAATGTCACCTAAACAAGGGACTCTCTGTGACCCGCCAGAGGCGAGTCAGATTCTAACGACAGATGCCTCAGACAAACCTTGGGGAGCTCATCTGAATGGAAAGTGGATACAAGACAAGTGGCCTGCCAGACTACAACATCTACATATCAACTTGAAGGAGATGTTAGCAGTCCAGTTTGCATTAATAGCTTTCAAGGATTTACTTCTTCCAGGGCAGGTGTTGATTCTAACAGACACCACAACTGTCATGTGGTACATCAACAAGCAAGGGGGAACACATTCTTATCCTCTATGCAGGCAAGCAATGATTTTGTGGGAGACTGCTCTCAGTTTACAGCTAAATCTTCAGGCAAGGTTTCTGCCGAGCACAGAACTCCTTAGCAGATGTGTTGAGCAGATCTAATTATGGATCCCCACAGTGGAAATTGGATTCTCATGTATTTCAGAAATTGACAGTGTCCTGGGAACTCCAGACATAGATCTGTTCGCTTCTCCACTAAACCACCAGCTGCCAAAGTTTTGCACAAAAGGTTTCATCCCACAGCTTGGAAAGTGGATGCTCTTTCTTTCAGTTGGAGCAATCTTCATGTGTATGCCTTTCCACCTCTGCCTCTCCTCCCAAGTACATGAACCACCTAATATGGTGAAATGATCCCAAAAATTTCTAATCAATATTCTGTGTCAGTGATAATCAGCAGAGTCAATATTTATTGACACACCCATAGATATATTATTGAAATGGTGTGGTTGGCTCCAAAAATCATGTAGTTCAACAATATTGATATGTATCTGAAATGGACCACAACGTGCCTGTCTGGAAAAAATAAAACATATCAACAGATAATCAATCTATAACTGCATTCGTACTACCTAAATAGTGAAAACAATATCCAGAGATCAAAACACTTAAGACCTCTGAAATGATACCATTGGTTTTAACTATGGTCATAAATGATGGTAAAATGTAAACCCAAAAGACCCTGTTAGGCCCAAAAAATATGTGCACATCAACCTATAATCTATTATCAACAATATTACAGTAACAGTAAAAACAACAAACATCTGTGTTGTTCTAAAATAATGATTTCCACTGTCAATCCAGTCCAACATGGGCTGTCCAGTTGCAAATGTGCATAGAATATATATATATATACAGAATAATCAACACTCCTCCAGAGCCATACATATCGTCTGCATTATAAAAAACAGAATATTGAACCAGAAATGCATAAAGTGAACCCACATCTCGAAACCAAACTAGAAAATGTGGAAAAAAAACGCTATCAGCAATAACAAAAAGATCAGACAAAGTCCGATCTGTATATGAATGACCATCTATATTAATCAGCTCAAATTTGAAAAATGGCCCAAAATGTGAACAATGTCACTATATTGGGCAACTGGACCATTCAAACTGAAACCATTTTAAATCTGACATTAAGGGAAAACACTAGTAAAATGGATCAAAAACTGTAACTATAAACATAAGCCATAGCATAATCATGCCACATTAAACTAGTGCAATAGATAAACAGTTGTAATCAAGAAACTGTAAATAACAAGCTCACCCAACTATGTATAAAGATATCCAGCAGTACAAATAAACTAAACCTTATAGAACAAATACGCATTGAATCCGCTTTAAAAAAATGGACACAAAACAGACTAGATATAAGAATCCTCAGCATGGCTGATATAGAATCAGGATGGAAACAAACAAACCATATCAATACAATAATACAAACATATATTAAGAAAACAGTAATAATTTACACAAAAAAATAATAGACAAAAAAAAAAAAAACTATAAACTACCTTGAACATGACTGATATGTATCTCATTTAGCATATAAATGATAGCCCAAAAGTGAAATATAACACTTTTCTAGGTCCCCAAGAAATGCAAGTTACATATATATTATGTTCGGCAAACGAACACCAAATAATTTCAAAGCCGTGTTTGAAAAAGCTTAAGCAATACTAGTGAGAAATAGCAGATAGAAATGTGGCCTGCAGGGATATATTATAACCTAACCATGCCTTACATTAGCTAATATGTAGATTTGTTGGTCCAAAGGCCAAGCTACAAGCTTACCTACACATACCTGGTGTAAATGTAAACTCATGTCGATATCAAAAAAATAAGTTCAATGGTCCAAATGAAATCGCCATTGAAAAAACATTAGACCATACAAAACACATACACATTAAGTCCGGCTTTACTAAAACGGTTAAAACAAAGTAAGTCAAGCTGGCGTTGACGTGGAAGGTCCTCGGTATGCTGGAAATGTTAGCAAATGGACCAGAAGCAGGAAGTGAAGGAGTTACGTGAATGTCCAAAGCGGTAACCATACTATGCATTTAAACAACCATCTGCCAAGAAATACACTCTCCTCGCGATACGAAGATGTTCATATAGTTAATTTGAGAACATGACCTTGAGGAATGATAACACCAAAGTATGAATCTGATACAATGACAAAAATTAAATAAAAATCACAATGGTAAAAACTAACATGGATAGTAGGTAGCCAACAAGCGGTTCCAGCCTTCAACAGTAAAGGCCAGTCCAAACAAGAAGCCTTAATGACCAATTGTAACAATTGTAAATGCTGTGTTGTGATTGAGATTGTTTATGTAAGCAATCATTCATATATATGGATGCTTTAAATACTCTGACTTTTTACTTTGTATTTTCACTGAAGAAGGCTCTGAGGAGCAGAAACCCAGTCTGATGTTTTGTAATTGTTTACGACAATATGCACTGCAGAGACTTAGGAAGTTTATCTTCCCTATGGCAATAAATCATTTTTGGATGTGGCATTTGCCAACACTTGCTGGCGTTTTCTGTTTTTGATTTTTTCCTGTTTGGCCGTGCAAGGGTTCCATGGGCACCTGCTTCTTGTTGTGAATCAAATGAAGCCACCTTTTAGAGAACCTATTCAACCATGGGATTTATCATTAGTTCTACAGTCTCTGCAGCAATGTGGATCTTCGAACATCTACATTTATGGTAGGTACAAAACTGTACTTTTTTGGTCACTATTACTTCTGCCAGACGTATTTCTGAACTTCAAGCTTTATGTATCAAGAGTCCATACTTGATTTTTCATAGAGATAGAGCGTCTCTGAGCACTAATCTGTAATTTCTGCCTAAAGTGATCTCTGAAATGTCCATTAATCAAGCCATTGAATTGCCAGTTTTCTTTCCCAATCATTCAAACAGAGGAGAGTATTGCCTACATACCCTAGATATACACAGGCAAATCCGTTTTTACTTAAACAGGACTAAACCCTTTCGTAAATCTGACCAGTTATTTGTTGCCTTTTCTGGACCTAGATTAGGATCTGCTGTTGCTAAGGTCACATTAGCTAGATTGTTGAAGGACTGTGTGACCTTTATTTATACGCAACGTAATATCTCTTTGCCTACTACCATGAACGCTCATTCAACAAGGGCGGTGGCAACATCTGCTGCCTTCCATGCCAGAGCTTCTTTACATGATATCTGTGTAGCTGCAACTTGGGCTACTTCTCATACCTTCATCAATCATTACAAATTGGATTTGGCCTCCAGGGGAAGAGCATCCTTCAGTTCTATGGTGCTCAAGAATGTCCTTCCATGAGAGCCTCCCAGGAATAGAGGTAGCTGGGGACTCTTTGCCATGCGTAAAGAATGAACGAGGATTAACAATATCAGATAAAGAAGTTATGTCTTTCCATAACGTTCCATCTGTATTGTTGATCCTCGTTCAGTCATTACGACCCTCCCTCCTCCTGTGGTTTCTAGTGGATCTCACCATCCGGTTCTCTTAGGTTATTTGACCAGAGGTAGCCTCTACCTTCTTTGACTTGCAAACTCAATCTGAGGAAACAGGGAGAGGGGGGTTGTGGGCAAGAGTTTAGCTCAAGAGTTTGAAGCTGACGTGAGTTTGGAAAATGGCCAGATCGGTTCCGAGCTCGGAACCGATACCCGTGCGTAATGACTGAACGACAATACAGATGGAACGTTATGGTAAGACATAACTTCTTTTTTTGTGTTATCATGGATTTCCTTAAAGATAGGAAGACTGAAACTTAAATGGCTGTCATAACTTAGTGATTTCAGTCCTCACTGATTTGCCAAAAAAACTAAAATTTTAAGAGGAACAGACCAGAAGTATGATCTAAAAATTCCAGACATTCTGTCAAACTCTGGCCAGTTGAGAGCTATGGACCCAACGTCTTGAATCACAAGTGGTGGTGGTAAGGGCAGATAATTCATGCTGTTATAAGGTACAGGGTTTGAGCCTGAGTAACCCTAACCACCATGTATCCCTAACTGGGGCATTTTACACTTACACACACACGCACGTTGTTCCTGCAGCAAACACACACACGTGTTGTTCCTGTAGCAAGCAAACACAAGCATGCACACACGTGCATGCGAGTGCTCACACAGACATTGTTCCTGCAGCAAACATGCACACAAACACACACACACACACACACACACACACACACACACACACACACACACACATTGTTCCTGCAGCAAAGACGTGTGCGTGGGCACACACACACACACACACACACACGTTGTTCTTGCAGCAAATGCACACACATGTTGTTCCTGCAGCAAACCTACTTCCTGTTGTTTTGCACATAAGGTTTCAGTACTCTTATATTAGCATGTTGCTTTAAGTCGTATTTACACCCAGAAGTTTTCTACTCATAAAAATAAGTACCCAGAGATCCACTACCTTAAGTAAATCTGAATAAAAAAAAATGTCATGTATCCAATAGCCAGGGCCGCCAACTGTAGCTGCAGACACCCTTTGGGCAAAAAGATGTAGAGACACCTAAAACACAAACAGGCACTGAAAATGTAAACAGCATAGTATAATTGACCTATTGAGTAATCAAAATACCCACACATTTTAACAAGATGCAGAAAAGCTGCCTAGAGCATAGCTCTCAACCTCTGAGCACAAAAAGTCTGGACAAAGCCAAACGTAATGGGAGTTAAAGCCCCCAAAGTAGGCACAACGTTTAAATATTGCTCCTATAAACTTAGAAAGTTGCTAGGATAAAATGTCTTGTGTTACCGTGTATTTTCTGTAGGATATGAAGTTAGAAACTCAAATGCTTGTCATTATATAGTGAATTCAGGCCTCACTGATTTGCCACAAAAATCCAGAAAAATCACAAATTTTATGAGGAACAGACTAAAAATTTGAGTCAAAAATCCTGGCATTCAGCAAAAATCTGGATAGTTCAGAGTTTGGCCGAGAGATATCGATTTGCTGTGGATGATGTTCAGGCTGCTTGGCATGACGTATGTAACCTAAAAACTGGCTAAATGTATCACTGCATGACCATACCACCAGAGAGCCCAGGACATAGTCTCGGCTGCAGCCTAGACTGGTACTGGTTGTGGTGGTGGGGTGTATGGAGATGTAGTTAGAAGTGGAAACACCATTTGGTTAGGAGAAGATGGCCGGCAAGGGGGCTGATCACATCTAAAAGCATGCCATCCCTGTGAAGCCTGTGCACTGGCCCAGCAATCAAGGAGCCTCAGTCCTCACCATAGATTCATAGGTTCATACTAGGCTATCTGCCCTAGGGCATTTACAAGCCTAGCCAGAGTGTGTTTAGCTTTCACCAACCTTCTTAGATTAGTTGACTGTGCCTCTGTATAGTAGGTCACAGAAGATAGCTGTCGAAAGATTTTACTCTTCTAACATATTCTGGAAGAATCACACCAAGTTCTTGTAAGCAAGTAAAACAGCTTTATTTTACATGCATGGAGACCTGCTACATGATAGTAGTATGCCAGCAGTCTGGCTACTTGTACTTTAAGTTCTCCTTATATAGACCCTCCTGCACGTACATACACATAGCACAGAGGACTTTCATTAAAATTGATAGTTTGATTACTTGTTTTTACCAGCCAGTACCACAGTTATTCTTGCACCATTAACTTTCTTATCAGCAGTTTAAGATTAACTTCTGCATTCCTCAGTGATCAACATTTTCCAGAACATTTCAGTTTGCACGCAGTGAACATTTTCTCCTTAACCCTTTAAATACAGAATACAAAATATGTTGACTTCAGTATTTTTCCACATTTCCCCTTACAACATTTTGTATACTGTTTATTTTACACAATTCCAGATCGTTGTATACCTTCTCATAATCAGAGAAATATGCTTTTGTAGCATTGGCAGAGATAACCTTCGATATTATCATTTTGATACATGGTATGCAACAGCAGCCAAGCAGCAAAAATATGATTGCACCAACACATACAGCAATTAAAATGTTCATCAACACAGAACCCCAGTTTCCAAACAGATTTTGGAAAAAGTCAGTCAAGGGGTTTGGACCAGGTTTAGTCAGTTCAGAAACTTGTTGAATTATTTCAAGATGGTTCTGAATCGCGTGCTCGTTATCAGAAATGAGCGAGCAGCACTCCTCGTGTATCAGAGCGCAAGTACCTCCTTCGTCGCTAGGGTGAAATCGGCGCCATACGGTTCTGCAACACTACTGTTCTCATCGCCGTTAATTCGTCCGTCACCAATTCTAGCGCTGAAAATGTCGCATTACTCAGAGTCTCTAACAGTTTTGACAGTTTTCTCAGTTCCCAGATGGATTTTACTGTCCCATATGCTGGCAAAATACCAGCCCAAGCAATTACATCATCGCCTAGGTCCATATGTGAGAGTCCTTTGCTGCTGGCGTGTGCCAAGTCATGGTGATAAATCCATGACGCATCAATGTTACCACGGGATTAATAGGTTTATTAAGAGAGCGTGCATTTTAGTATTTTACCTTGAGGCAATGCATTTGCGTGTCTGATAGCTGGTATCAGATATCCCAAAAAACAACTTCCTGACCAGCCATATGGTAACCATTTATATGCTTTCCTACCACAAATAAAATAACAATCATTTGTTTTGATGGTAATATTAGTTGCAAATTCATAACTCCCATTTGGCTTTAGCCCCTTAAATAACAGGCCATATACATACAGCATTTTTTCAACAAAACTAGTATCATTTACACTGAGGTCTTTTTTTATACCCCCAAACTTGGTTTCACACTGCCCTTCTAGGGTACAATTATGCACTATTGTCAAATTACATTGGCTCAGCCCCACCTTAACTTTCCCAATCTTTTGAAAACACACTGTTCCGTTTTGGCGCCCCAGAAGAGGCAGTGCCACCTTGTCTCTCAGTGGTACTTCTGTGGTTTCAAACAACAAACTATTCCAAGTATCATTTGTTCCCAGAGGGGCTGTCCCTAACATTAAGCCACTATGTACAGTAGGTATTGCAGTACATACCCAACAATTTGAGACATTCATTGAGGATGCATATGCATATTTAATCGCTTGATATGTATTAAAGTTTGGATGCCAGCTGGTGTGTTTGTCTCTTTTTGAATGGCTAGCTTCATTAAAAGACAGAAATGTCCAAAACAGAAATATTACAATCACAATAGTTATAAACAATAAAACATTGCAATAGAACCATTTTCTCTTATTCTCATTATTGTCCTTCATGATTGCTGCTGTCTGTTTGTTCCTCAGGGGAACTCAAGTCTTTATTTAACTGAAAATGTCTTACAATTTTGCAGTGCGTTAGGTGGATCCATGAGGACCTTTCTTTAATCCGAACTGCTGTTGGAGTTGCGATTAGCACCTGGTAGGGGCCCTCCCATTTGGGATGCCCAATTCTTGCGTTTTATTATTTTGATCCAGACCCACTCGCCGGTCTGATTTCCGTGATCTTGTCGTCTCTTGAACCTGAAAAACAATCATTCGTTAAACAGCTGTTAGTATTGGTCAGCATTTTCCTCATGTACTCAGCTATCTCCTCACCCCCCTCACGTTCCGCAGGCAACAAGTTTTGCCACTGCGGGACGTAATAAGGTCTCCCATACAACAACTCAAATGGGGTGACTCCTTTTGAGGTGGGAGTTGTCCGCATGGAAAGGAGGGCTAGAGGTAGACAGGTAATCCAAGACTGATGTGTCTCGGCCATGAGTTTTCTCAACTTGCCTTTTAGAATGCCGTTATGGCGTTCCACCAACCCTGCTGACTGTGGGTGGTAGGCACAATGGTGTTTCAATTCAATTTGGAAAACTGTAGACAGTTTCTGAATGATCTGATTGACAAAATGCGTGCGTTGTCAGAGTAGATGCGTGTAGGAAGTCCAAAGTGCGGGACGATGTGATTGACCAAAATTTTAGCCACTGATTGAGCATCCGGATGTGTCACCGGAAAAGCCTCAACCCACTTAGTAAATGCATCTACTATTACTAACACAAACTTCTTTAGTTGTGCGGGGTCAATTCGATGAAGTCCATACATATTGTATGAAAAGGATAAGGGGTGTTGGAAATAATGCGGAGCAACTCTGACCCTCCCCGTGGTATTTAGCACATACTATGCAGGATAGACAAAAACGTTTTGCATATGCAATGAAACCCTTGGTCCAAAAGGTAAGGTGGATAATTCTAACCATAGCTGCAGAGGCCCAGATGGGAAGGGCCATGCACAACTAGTGCTGCATACCTAAAAAGATTAGTAGGCAAAACATATTTATTATCCGGTCCCACATAGATTCCTTTGTTCTGTCTAACACCATACCTAGTCCAGCGTTGTTTTTCCTGTACTGTGCTAAGTTCCTGCATGACTTGTAAGGTTTGCAAATCAAACTTATCTGTTGGTTGTAATTCTGTAGGTGTGGTTTCAAGTGAAAAGGTACTGGACATAGCTACCTTTTTGGCTGCTTTGTCTGCTAGGGCATTACCAAGTGATACCGGGTCCTTAGCACGGGTATGAGCAGCGCATTTACAGATGGCCAAACCCCGTGGCCGTTGAATGGCTTGTAGTAATTCAAGGATTAGTTCTTTGTGCATGTTATCTTTTCCCGAGGTTGTAACCATCCCCCTATTTTTCCATTGCTGGGCAAATACATGTACCGTAGAGAAAGCATATTGACTATCCGTATAGATAGTGACATTCCTGTCCTCCGACAGGAGACATGCCCTTGTCACAGCAATCAATTCCGCTGCTTGAGCGGATAAGTTCCCGGGGAGTGGTCTTGCCTCTATTATTTGAGTTGCAGTAGTAACTGCATACCCTACCTGCGTGGTGCCTGTTTCTGTTTTGCGTGCTGACCCATCTACAAACAGTGTCCAGTCCGCATGTAGTAAGGGTTGATCTTTAAGATCCGGTCTTGGTAGAACTTTAGAATGTATGAAATCTAAGCATACATGCGGGATACCGTCTTCAGCAACAGGTAGCAATGTCGCTGGATTTAAGGTAGTGCATCTCTCAATTGTCATGTGTGGCTGTGATAACAGCGTAGTCATACAAGATAAATGTCTGCTAGGTGACAGGAATGTTAACTTGTCCTGCAGAAGGATGACTGCTACAGAGTGCGGGACTTTTAACGTAAGATCATGGAACAATACCAACGTGGCAGGCGCTTGTACGCCAAAGCGGCTGCAATTACTGCTTGCACACAGTGTGGTAATGCTCGTGCTACTGAGTCTAATTTGCTAGAGTAAAATGCCAATGGTCTTAACTTATCTCCATACATTTGCATTAAAACAGATGTCATAAATCCCTGCTTGCAATCTACAGTCTGTATAAAGGTCTTACTGTAATCTGGAAACCCCAATGTCGCTGACCCAGCTATCAGTTGCTTGATCCTAGTGAATGCCTGTACTGCCTTGTCTGTCCAGTGCAGCAAATCTTTTGCGCCATCGGTATTGCAAAAGTTAAGTCTGATAGCGGGTGCACTTCTTCAGCATAGTTGGGAATCCAACTACGACAGAAGTTCGTAATGCCTAAAAAGGACATCATTTCTTTTTTTGTAGTTGGCATGGGGGCTTGTAAAATAGCATTCTTTCTACTGTCATCTAATCGCCTGCCCTTCCCAGAGATAGTATAACCCAGGTAACATACTTCTAATTTACAAAATTGTAACTTAGACTTATTTACCTTATGTCCTTCGTGTGCCAGAAAGTGTAGTAGTCGAATAGTCTCGGACTTACAGAGTTCTTCCGTAGTCGCGGCCAGGAGGATATCATCCACGTACAGCAGTAGGTGGCACCCTTGGGCTGGTTGGAACTGAGCCAAATTGGTGGACATCTCTTGCGAGAAGATGGTGGGACTTTCGCAGTATCCCTCACGGTAACCTGGTATAGGTATAGCGCTTGCCCATAAGCGTAAATGCAAACCAAAATCTACTATCGTCCTGCAAGGGAATAGAAAAAGGCATTACTGATATCAATTACAGAAAAGTAGTTATCTGTTGGAAGGATATCGTTCAGCAGAATAGGCGGATCCGGGACTATGGGGCCGAGGTACCACCGCGGCATTTATTGCCTGTAAGTCTTGTACCATCCTCCATGTCCCATTCGTTTTTTACTGGAAATAAGGCGTATTACACGGTGAGTCTGTGCACAGAATTAATACTCCAGCTTTCAAAAGTGCTGTGATTACCGGTAAAATGCCCTCCTCTGCTTTTCTGCTCAAGGGATACTGCCGTTTATGAGGTCTAAATTCTGACTTGGGTGTAATCTTTACCTGTCCTGCCGTTCTAATCAGTCCAATATCGTGCTGACCCTGCGACCATAATGAGTTTGGAATCGTCTGCAATTGAGATTCTTCCATGGGGGTAAGGAGACGTAGTCATAATGTCCCAGGGATTGTATCGGTTCGTCTTCCCAGAGGTGCACGGTCGGTCTGGCTTGTGTAACCCAGTTAAGTTTTTGAACCTGAGCGCCCTTACCTGCCAACTGTTCTGGTGTCCATCCTACCCATTCAGTTATTTTCTTACCCACGGTACCATGACATTCCTTCACCCTCCGTGACTGAAATATGTGTGGTTAATTCATTCTTATACAGCAGCTGCATATCCCTTGTAAGGCTACATGTGACTGCAGAATTACCTAGTGTGTCCCAAAAGGCTATGCAATACTAGTTTGGTGACTTTAAAACTAAGAAATTTCTTTTAAGTATTCTAAATCAGGTCCGGCACATCTTCTGTAATACATTGTGCAATGTAATGGATCTGACACCTTGGATTTGTTATGCCGTATTTGCTTAATGCCAAATTTGTAAGAGCCGTCACTACACTCTGGGGCCTGTCTCTATCAAATCATTACTATACCAGTAATGTAGATCTCCCTGCCCCTCTAATAGCATTGCACTATTCGGTTCAATTCTCCTTGCCACCATCCCAGTGGAGGTTGGGACGGCTGCTATGCGAACACTTGCATTAAATCTCTTCCTAGTAAATGTAGTGGGGAGGCTGTTGAACTTATTACTCGGAACCGTATGGTTTGGTTCGTCTCTGGGTCGGTAAACCACAGAGGTTTGGACAATGGCTCTTTGTAAATATGACCATTTGCTGCTTTTACAAGCACATATTCATCCGAGGTAACATCGGATGATATGGCAGTACTTCTGACTAACGTTCGTGAAGCCCCTGAGTCACAAAGAAATTCTATGTCTCGGCCCTCAACTTGCAATGTGATCACTGGTTGGGATTCCAATTGCATAGTTGATGCCAGTGCTATTAGATTTACCATTTGATATTTCTCATTTTCTGCCATTTCCTGTCCCCACCCATCGTCTTCACTTGTACCTACTTCCCCATTCTCACTTTCTTCTTCTTCCTCATACCCTCCATCTCGTCTTTTTGACCGTCATATAGTCATCGGTACCACGGAAGCAACCATCGGTTGCTCCGGTCCTCTACAATCTCTGGCGAAATGTCCTTTCTTACCGCGCTTAAAACACTCCCCTCTTTTGCCTACCCTCGAAATCCTCAGAATGACTTGTGCCTCCCGTCCTCGTCCTCTTCCCTGCCACGCCCTCTTCGCGATTTGCGGAACCTTGAACTAACATTAAAGTTCCATCTTCACTAACTGTAAAAGTCTGGGCTTTTTATCTTTTTTTCCTTCAGGTATTTCTCAGCATGTCTAGCATAATCCATAAGGGGCTGTAGGCGCTGTCCTGTGTGTGATCATATGCTTTTGTATAAAGTTACCAATGGCTGTCTTGCAGCCCTTTAGAATGCATTTTCAATTGCTGTTCATAGGGCGAGTCATTTTCCTGATTTTCTGCCTTAATCAACCCACTATGAGCATCAAAACATTGTGTGAGGCGATGTAGATAATTGTCTGGTTTCGTCATCTGATTGAACGCATTGATTAATGCAAGTCCAGTCTGCTTTGGGCTTCCAATGTTCTTCTATTTTATCTAGGAGAGTCTTTATTCTGGTTCTACACACTTGAGTTAAGCGGCAAGGCTCCCCTTCCTCTGGTAGCAGGGGTCCCAAGTTCCAAATAAGGTGCCAATCAGGTCCTAGGATTTGCCTTATTACTTGTTCAAATTCTACAGCGTTTAATCTATAACTCATTCTCATGCCCCTACATCTGTAGAATTTACGCATATCTACTTTTGGATGGGAATCCCTCAACGCTTTGGATGTCATCACGGGTCCACGGTCGGTGACCAATATGGTAGGACCCTCGCCTTCTCTGCTTGAGGATTTGCCACTTCTATCAGTGGGTATTCCTCTCCTTCCTGATCTACCTTTTCCTTAATTTTCCAGTGCCCTTCTCTCCTAATACTTCCGCTGCGTAAGTCAAGAGTGTTGGCAGGCTCTCTCTCTAATATAATACTTGGCATGGGGGGGCCACCCACTTAAGCCTGGTATTGCGGTGGGTCCTGGTCGGGGGGCACCTCAATAACCTGTGCAGGGTCTGGATACTGGATGGGAGGGGCCGAGGGATTCTGGTGACTACGACTGACTATGGAAGTTTCATTATCTTCCTTTTGAACAAAGTACACATCTTTTTCACTTGAATTACCACACCCTTTTTTCAAATTTTGTTCCCTATGTCTTTTATTTGCTTCCTCCAGCCATTTCTGTGCCTGGGGAAACCCCACCTTCTTTTGATTCCTTGTCTTATTTCCTGCCTGTTTGCGCAGTAATCTTACTAGATTTTGACATTCTGACTTATTTAAACATCCACTAAACCCATGATCTTTTTTCCATTTATCTATATATTTTACGTTCTTTGGGTGTCAATCAAACATAAACTTTTCATCTTCAGTTTTGTCATCGCCTTTGGCGCAACTGGTTCCTGTTCCCATTTCTCTTACGAGAAACTATTCCTGTTCCTGAGATCTCTTGTATATGGAATCTATTCACATATACTCCTTATACTTTGAGAAAATTAAATTTCTCCCTTGACTAGTCCCTTAAAATTTAGACAAAAATTCCAGTCAGAAACAACAAAAAAATAGCGTTTTGCTTACCTTTGTGATTCCTCCGCCCTGTTTCGCTGCCACCTCACGGATTGAATCTGGAAAGAGTGACTGGCCTCTAATTTCGACCTGTTTCAGTCGGAGGTCTTTCGTTCGAGGAGAGCCTGATCTCTCTCCACCTGCGCAGGTTTTCAGCCTCTCTTTGTTCGATTCGCGCCGTGCAGGGGCCACCCTAACGTTGGGTGCCAGTTATGTCGAAAGATTTTACTCTTCTAACATATTCTGGAAGAATCACACCAAGTTCTTGTAAGCAAGTAAAACAGCTTTATTTTACATGCATGGAGACCTGCTACATGATAGTAGTATGCCAGCAGTCTGGCTACTTGTACTTTAAGTTCTCCTTATATAGACCCTCCTGCACGTACATACACATAGCACAGAGGACTTTGATTAAAATTGATAGTTTGATTACTTGTTTTTACCAGCCAGTACCACAGTTATTCTTGCACCATTAACTTTCTTATCAGCAGTTTAAGATTAACTTCTGCATTCCTCAGTGATCAACATTTTCCAGAACATTTCAGTTTGCACGCAGTGAACATTTTTCTGCTTAACCCTTTAAATACAGAATAGAAAATATGTTGACTTCAGTATTTTTCCACAATAGCCCATTTAAGGTTAGTTTACCGTGCCTCTGTCTAGCAGTGACACAGAAGAGATCCCAGGGGTAAATTTACGATCTCCCATCCAAACGTCAAGATTCTTCTTGAAGAGGGTCATTGGGGGGCTCTGTCTGACATGGATTGGGATTTTGTTCCAGAGTGAGGGGAGCCTCTGGGATATGAATCTGTCCCTCCAGCATGTTCTATTTATTTCTTTGCTGAGGCTTAAGTCACTGGAGCATGTAGTTCTGATGGATTTGGATTTCTTGAGGTGGAGCATGTCCATTAATTCTGGATTGGAGATGGCTTTATACGTCAGGCACAGATTGCCTCTGAGTAGGCGGTAAGCAACTGAGTAGAGCTGGAGTGTCTTTAGCCTAACTGCGTAAGGCATCTCTTTGAGTCCCTTGATCCTCTTGGTGAGGTACTTTTGGGGTCTTTCTAGTTGTAGCAGGTGTCAGGTAAGGTACATCCCAAATGGGGCACTGTATTCAATTATGGGCCTGATGAGTGATGAGTAGAGGGGCACAATGACCTCTCTTGATCTAGATGTGAACCCCTTCATGGATAAGGTGGGCTATATAGAATGTCTTTCTAACCACTTTGGCAATGTGATTGTCAAAGGAGAGATTGCAATCTACTTGGGTCCCCAAATCCCTAATTACTTCTTCCGTACTTAATGGATTACCACCTATGTGGTAATTTGTGGGCACTTTGTTTTTCCCAAAGGGGATGACTGTGCACTTTTTGGCATTTAGCTTTATGCCATGGCTCTGGCACCAGTTATCTGTTTCTGAGAGACCTTTTTGGAGGATGCTTGTGTCAGCCGGCGAGTCGACTATGGCCCCAGTTTACAGTCATCTGCAAACTTTGTCAGCCATAGTCCTCCTGTGTTAGCCTGTACCTCAGAGAAATATATACTGAACAAGAGAGGTCCCAGGACTGAGCCTTGTGGGACGCCACTTGTAACCGGTTTAGAGTCTGACATGGCACCTGTAATTCTGACCATGTGGGTTCTATCCCTAAGCCAGTTTGCAACCCATCTTGTGACATAGGGGTTGATATTTAAGCTGGTGAGCTTATTCATGATACCCGAGTGGGGTATTGTGTCGAAGGCTTTTGCAAGATCAAGGTAGGCTGTGTGTGGACTACCTTCCCTTCGTCTATGGCCTTGGTGACTGTTTCAAAGAAACTGACCAAGTTCAAGAGGCATGATCTGCCCTTAAAGCCAAATTGGGTAGGATCCAGTGTTTGGAGGTTCCCAATGTCTTTGAGTACCATGATGATGCACTCCATAGCTTTGCAGACCAGGCGATAGTTTCCAGGGTCCGTTGTGGCACCACCTTTATGGAGTGGGACCACTGTTGCTGTATGCCATTCTTTGGGTACATATCCTTTTGTTAGGCTGAGACTGAACAGTGATTTTAAGTGAGGGTTCAATTCTTCTTGGAGCTGATGTAAAATGCAGCCCGAGACACCGTCCGGTCCCATTGATGCTGTTTTTTTTGCTTTGGAGAGGGCAGCTCTCACCTGTGCATCTGTGATGTCAGGGAGGCTATACTCTGTTGGGATAGTCATTTGCTCATTTGGGGGGGAGAAGTTTGCACTGAACCTGTCTGCCAGGATGTTGGCAATGTCTGTGGGTTCAGTGTATTTTTTGTCATTTTGCACTAACTCAGAGCATATCTGGGAGTTTCCACCCAGGTTTCTGACATAACTAAAGAAAGCCTTGCGATTATCTTTAGCATCTTGTGCAATTTTTCTTTCGAAGCTAGCCTTAGATGATTTTATGAGGGATCGTAGTTTCTTGTTAGTACGGATCAGAGTTGCCTTCCCTTTCAGGGATTTTGTTCTATCATGTAGTAGCTTCCTCCTCCTGTTGTACAGCTTATTTATGGCTGGGGTCCTCCAGACAGGTCTCCTGCCTTTGGAGGAGTGTGTCTTGGTTTTATTTGGGATAGCACGATCCATGCATTCCTGTAGGTATCCATAGAATGCGTTTGTAAAGGATTCTGCGGTTTGGGCCGTATTTTCCACTAGCCCTGGAGCTTTGAAGGATTCCACCTCGGTTTTGAGAAGTGGGAAGTTTGCTTTTGAGAAGTTTTTGACTGTGGTTTCTTTTGCTGGGGGTGGACGGGATATGGATGTCCATAGTGATTAATTTATTGTCAGATCTTACCAATGAGAGGTATACCTCTGGTATGGAGCACAGATTCCCCATGTTGGTGATGATCAGGTCCAATATGTTTTCCCCTCTTGTGGGAGTGGTGACCGGTTGTTCCATAGCATTTGAGTTTATAAATTCTAGGAACCGTTGGGCTAGGGTGTTGGGGCTTGAGTAGTGCTCCCAGTCTATGTTTGGGTAGTTAAAGTCACCCAATATAATGGTGTTTGGAGAGACCTTCATATTCTCCAGTGTCTTCAGGAAAGCAGAGTGGGTTTCCCGAGTTTGGGAGGGTGGTCTGTAGCAGGCTACAAACTGGAAGCCAGTTTTGCCCACTGTTAGTTGCACATAGATGGTCTCAGATGCTTCGTGCAGTGCCACTAGCCTGGAGGTATGGGTATCTATGACGAATATGGATACCCCCCTCCTCTTGTGGTTCAGTCCGAGTTTTGGGGCCGAAAAGCATGGTATGAGGTATAGCCTGGTATTGCTGGGGTGCTCTTGTTAGCCTTGAACCAGGTTTCTGTTACTGCACAGATATCGATATTCTCCATACTGAGGAGAGCCTCGAGTGCGTGAATCTTGAGGTTTAGACTTCTGGCGTTGAGCAGCATTACCCTTAGTTTCTTTTTCCTTGTGTTTTCTAAGGAGGTGGGTTTGTCTTTTGAGCCTTGCCTAAAAAAGGCACTATGGGGGTGGCAAGAGCCTTTTTTATTCGAAAACCTAGGGGTGACAGGTGCAAGCCGTCCCTAGCGAAGCAACGTGGCTTGTCAAGCATGTCATCCCAGGCTGACAGACACTGGATCCCCTTTTGAGTGACACCAATACTTTAGCCAATTGTTGAAATTGATAACTGTGTCTTTATACTGTGGTATCATTCTTGGTGAGGGTAAGATGCTACTCAAGGTCAGGGTCATACTGGCCTGGGCCACATGATCAGAGAGCTCCTCTATGTCTCTTTTCATGTAATCCAGGGAGGTACATCTCAGGTCATTCACACCAGCATGGAAAATGACGGAGTCATATTTGTACTTGCTTTGGAGTGACCTGAGTGCTTGTGTTATGTGGCGGATCCTGGCACCAGACAGGCAGCTTATAGTGACCTTCTCCTTGTTCAGCCTGGTGAGAGGGACGTCAGTGCGTCTGACAATAGAGTCACCTATTACAAGTGTATTAGGTGTGTTGTTTGGCCTTAAGGACTGTGACTGTGTGGCATACTGACTTTGTGAACTATGTGATACGTGGGTATTGTTGTGGGGTAGCAGTTGCTTGGATGTCAGCTTTGGAGGTCTCTGTTGCTTGGGCAGATTTTTATTTAGAGCCTCCGAGTATGTTTTCCTGTGTGTACTTGCTTTTCAGTAAGCACACACTCACTAACACAAGTGAGGGGCATCCATACAGGGAAAGGGCAATAAATACACACACAGTAAAGTGCAATTTCCCTTAAGAGCACACAGAGATCGCAGTCAGTCTGGGGCTGGTTTCTCCCTTTCTGTCCAGGCCCTCAATAAGATTCCCCTCTGGCTTAGTTATAGGGTCCAGATCTCAGCCTAGTGGGCAAGCTAAAACCTCCAGCACCGTCTCTGTCCAACCAGTGCTTCGTGTCCCTGCCCAAGTAGCTGACACACACACACTTTGAGATAAGAGTTGTATACAACCACACAGACACTCCTGGGGAAGGCTGACATAGGTTCTCCAGCTGTGCCCCTTTTACCCAGGCTATACGGTAGTACCACTTGCCACCACCCACTAATATTTATCAGCTACTAAAAGGCCCTTAAGAAAGGGTGTCCAATTATACTGTGCAATATTATTATCCAAATGGTAAGTGCAACTGTGAACAATCAAGGCTTATTTTAGTGGCTTGGTCAGTATCATTATATACATGCACTGTACTCTAGAGCATAAATTATCTCTACACAAAACAGCCACTGTAGAAAGGTTTAAAATATTTAATAATAAATAAAAACGCAACACAATAATTCTTACTACACAGTGCTAGTCAGGAGTTCAGAGATCACAGAGAAATACTTAAAATAATACAGTAGAAAAATTCTGACATCAGTACAGAAAAAAATCTATTTTATTTTATTTTACATTTGTTGACCGGGAAAGTCCGACTTGGAACAAAGCCAATTTTCAATGGAGGCCCAGGGAGAGAGACACTCCAGATTCATATCTTTGAATTGTGGGAGGAAACTGGAGCACCTGGAGGAAATCTACATGAACGCAGGGAGGACATGCAGACTCTGCACAGAAGGCACCCTAGCCGAGAATCGAACCGGAGAACCTCTTGCCGTGAGGCGACAACACTACTGCACCACTGCGCCGTCCAGTCTTCCTAGTTGCTACTTGTATCTAAGAAAAACCACAGTTCTAAAATAAACTTACATATAGAGCAAGACAGTGCTGGTGATGTTGGATGTTCTGAAGACAAAAGCTCAATGCCCTCATTCTTTCTGTCCTTAAATTGATAACACACTGCCACTGATTCATTTCAGATTACATAATTTCTTTCTGGTTCCCAGGCTAATGGAAACTCAGAGGTTAATACCCCTTTTGATTTTGCAGCTGGTCAGGAAGCCAGAGCAATAAAACAAATTATACATGTAAATTCTAGCAATTAACTCTGGTCTCAAAACAGTAGCTAGAAAGACGTCTCGGCTCCGAGTTTTAGATGAAAGAATTTCACAATGCTTGACTTATCAGCTTTCTTACAGCAGAGTGCAGTGTTACATTGTTTCAGTTCAACATCCAATGCAGTCTTTTCACATTTAAGAGAACAAGCCTGTGGCTTACATTAATGTTTACAAATGGCAGAATTATCTAAAAAGTCTATCTAGCTAGGCTGGCAGCCTTCACCTATCCTCACACCCCCCCCCCTGGAGAACTCAAGCTAGTTTTTCATATGACCCTTGAGAAACGTTGCTTGAGAGGGTTAGGTCTATCTGCATACACCTTACCCCATTCCGTGTCTTGAGAGCCCATCTGCATTGGCATTGCTAATCCCACTATTGTGCTGCACTGACATCTCATATGCTTGCAACCCTAGGCTCCATCTTAGCAGCTTGGCATTTTCCTGGCTGTCTCTGTTTAACCATGTTAGGGAATGGTGGTCTGTAACTACAGTGAACTTTCTTCCATATAGATAAGGCTGACGTTTCTGCAGTGCCCACACTATGGCTAGACATTCGTTTTCTACAGCTGCATAGCATTCCTCTCTGGGTTGGAGCCTATGACTGAGATAAACCACTGGGTGCTCTTCTCCCTCTGAAGAAATCTGGCTAAGTACAGTCCCCATCCCATGTTTCAAAGCTTCAACCTGCTCAATAAATTATTTGCTGTAATCTGGACTGGCTAACACAGGGGGTCCTCCCATAGCTTCCTTAAGCTCCTGGAATGCCTGCTCACATGCTGGGGTCCACACTACCTTATCTGGCCTGTTCTTCCTTGTCAGGTCTGTGAGGGGAGCAGTTATGGTATTATAACTGGGATGAACTTTCTGTAGTACCCTGCTGTCCTTAAGAATGCCGTCACTTGCTTTTTGGTAACAGATGCAGGCCATGCCTGAATGGTTTCTACTTTGGCAGATTCTGGCCTGATCTTACCACTCATCACTCTATGTCCCAGGTAAGAGACCTCTGTCATACCCACCTGACATTTGCTGGGCTTAATGGTCAACCCTGCCCGCTGTAGTCTGCCCAGCACCTCCCTGACATGTTGAAAGTGCTCCTGCCAGGAATGGCTGTCGATAGCAATGTCATCTAGGTAAGCAAGGGCAAACCCTCCTGCTCCTGGTAGGATATGATCTTCCAGCCTCTGGAAAGTTGCTGGGGCATTTTTCATCCTAAACGGCATCTTTGTGAACTCATACAAGCCAAAAGGAGTCACAAAGGCTGACCTCTCTAGCACGGGGAGTCAAGGGCACTTGCCATTAACCCTTGATAAGATCAATGGTTGTAAGATACTTAGCCCCACCCAGCTGCTCTAGGGCCTCATCTGCCCTAGGCATGGGGTAAGCATCTGACTCTGTGTAACTATTTAATTTCCTGTAGTCCACACAGAACCTGGTGCTGCCATCCTTCTTTGGCACCAGTACCACTGGGGAGGCCCAGGGACAGTTGGATTCTTGAATTACCCCTAGTTCCAACATTTCCTGTATATCCTCCCTCAGAGTCTGTTTGACTCTCGTAGGCACCCTATAAGGGGCTTGCCTTGTAGGCCTTTGGGGTCCTGTTTCCATCTGGTGCGTCACCAGGTGGGTGCACCCTGGTTTCCCAGTGAACATGTCCCCAAACTCCTGTAACACTGCTCGAATTTCTCAAACCTGGGTAGGAGATAGCTGCTGGAACATTGCTGCCCCTTCCACTGAGGTGTCAGTCCGAGTCTCACTGAGGAGATCAGTCATGAGATCTCCCTCAGACTCCTCCTGCAATCTGCTGCAAACGCTCAGCGCAAGAACCTCCCTATCATGGTAAAGTTTCATCATGTTAACATGGTACAATTTGTGCTCCTGCCTAGCAGTTCTGTCATGTAGTTAACATCACTTACCTTTCTTTCCACCTTGTAGGGTCCCTCCCAAGCTGCTTGCAGCGTGTTGTGTCTGACAGGAATGAGAACCATTACCTGCTGCCCTACAGCATACTCTCTAGCTCGAGCATTGCTGTCATACCATATCTTTTTCTTTTGTTGGGATTTTGCCAGTTTCCCTGAGCCTTGTCCTGAGGTTTAGGACATATGCCACAACAGACTCCTTGTGAGATTCACACTCACCACAAATTAAATCTAGAGGTCACTTCACCCTGTGCCTATACAACAACTCAAAGGGTGAAAAATCTGTGGATTCCTGTGAAACCTCTGTGTAAGCAAACAACAGATGGGGCAAGTATTTGTCCCACTCCCTCTTAAACTGGCCTGCAAATGCCCATAGCATGGACTTGATTGTAGAGTTTAACCTCTCAAGGCCATTAGTCTGGGGATGGTAGGGGGAGGTCTTCAAGTACTTCACCCCACAGTATTTCCACAGACAAGCCAGCCTGTCTGACATGAAATTGGCACCTCTATCAGTCAGTATTTCTTTTGGGAAACTTACCCTGGTGAAAATCTCTAACAAAGCGTTTGCCACCTTTTCTGCCTCAGTAGAGGTCAAAGCCACTGCCTCAGGGTATCTTGTAGCATAATCTACTACCACTAGGATAGACTTTTTTCCTGTGGAACTTGGGGTATTCAGAGGCCCACAGTATCCATAGCTACTGTCTGAAATGGCTCCTCAATCACAGGCAAAGTCATCAAAAGAGCTCTCAACTTGTCTCCTGCTTTGCCTACCTTTTGGCACTGCTCACAGGTCCTACAGTACCCTGTTACATCTCTGGAAATTCCAGGCCAATAGAAGTTCTGTATAATACATCTCTTTGTACATTTTACGCCCTTATGACCTGCAAAGGAATATTATGGGCTATGGCTAGAAGCGCCAGATGGTAGGCTCTAGGCACTACCAACTGCTGTACCCTGTCACCTTCTAGCCCTCCCTCAGGGTCCACTCTGTATACAGTAACCCTTTGTCCCAGTATACAGTTTCCCCCTTCCCTTAAGAATTAGATGCCTCCCTAGCTACCTGCCTCAGGCCTTGTATTGTAGGGTCTGAGAGCTGAGCCTGTCTCAACTCTCCCTTTGTAACTCTTCCCAGCTCCTGTTTCACAGTAAGTCTGTCATCGTCTGACAGTGATGGCTCACTGTCAGCCTGGGTACTACTACTCACCTCTACCTTTGTAGTCACTGTGTCCAAGGAAACATCAGTACCCACAAGCAGCTGCTCACCACTACAGAGTAGCTCCCTCCCTGAAGTAACCACCTTACCAGTCTTGGGTGCAAGTATGCAGTCTGTCTGGACCTCCTTAGGCTAGCAGACCCACATGCTTGTCTCGAAGCCTGATTGTGTGTAATTGCATTAATACATGGTAATACATCATCCAAATCCTGCCCTATCACGACATCTGCAGGATGGTAGTTTGGTACCACTGTTGTCTCAAGACAGCCTACTATTGGCATTTTGTCTTCCGCACTTACTGGCTCTCTCACCTTTTGTTCCCCACCTTGCCCGTGGACATCTGTATGACACATGGCCCCACTGGTTGCTTTCAAAACATTTAACCCTAGGTCCTGGATGTGTACCTGGACTAGTGGCTTCCCCTGCTATTAGCAGGTTCTGTTGGGGCAGTCTGCGCTGCCCACCATGGGTTCCTTTAGACCCATGAGCAGTACTGGGGGTCCCTTTCCTGTGCAGGGATGCCCTGCTTGCTATGTATAGGTCTCCCTTCTTCCCCAGCTCATCTGAAGTAGCAGATTGTCTATCAGCTAACCAGATTTTCATGTTTTCAGGCAATGTGTTAAGGGCTTGTTTCCTCACCAAAAGGTCTGCCAGCCCTTCAGAAGTGGTGACCTGACATCCACTCACCCACCTATGAAAATAAGTGCTCAGTTCAGCAACATATTCACACGCACTTTCATCTGCCTTGCATCTGTGCTCACAAAACTTTTTCCTATACGTTTCAAGTGTTAGCTTAACAAATTCTAACAAGCATTTCTTAACAGTAGTATAATCAAAACATTCCTGAAACGTACCCAGAGCCTTTAGTCACCATCATACTGTTTACATACCCTCTCAAACATGTGAGTGAAACTACCAAAATTATCCCGCTCTGTGAACTGCAGAAGAAATTTATTGACCTTTTGTGCTTCTGGGGTCTGGTTACTCCCTTACCCATTACCTCCATGACTCTGGCGAAGAGTCAGCATCTCCCTTTCGTCCTGCCTCTGCCTTTCATTTTCCTCAGCTTCCAGGCATAGCAGTTTCTCATTCTACTCAGCCTGCAAACGTTGCAGTTTCTCATTATCCTCACTCTCTAAATGCCTCAGTCTCTCAGCTGCTTCTATTTCCAAATGCTTGGACTGCAACACAAGTCTCTTTAGCTCCAGATGGATTTTTTAGTCCTCTGCAGAAAGGTTGAGCTGTCCATTCTCTGAATGTGGTACATCTCTCTCCACTGCCAGTCTGATCGTCCTCCTGGTTGCTGTTTTCTGATGTAGCTGTGACCAAAGCTGCAATCATGTCTGCCTTAGTCAAGTTTCCATGCACCAGTCCCCTAGCCTGGCATATCTCAGCCAGATGGCACCTTGTCAGCTTTCCGTACTCCTCTGCTGACATGCTTGCCTGCTGTCCCTGACTGACTAAGCTAACAAAAAAATAAACCAGTTGTGATCTGAACTCTGAGTATTCACTGTGTGGCTGATTTTAGAGTACAAAAACACCTTTGGTGATCACTGTACAGAAGCTACAGGAATTCACACTACCCACAGCACTACAAGCCAATTAGTATTTGCCAACCAATTAATATGTGGTGTGGATATCCCACCACTGCCAAACAATTAATATGTGATGCCTGTGCACTGACCCAGGAATCAAGGAACCTCAGTCCTCACCACTAGCTCCAGTGAGGGGCGTCCATGTAGGGAAAGGATAATAAATACATACACAGTCAAGTGCGCACATAGAGATTGCATTAAGTCTGGGGCTGGTTTCTCCCTTTCTCTCCAGGGTCCCAATATGACTCCCCATTGGCACAGCTATAGTGTCCAGATCTCAGCCTAGTGGACAAGCTAAAACCTCCAGCACCCTCCCTGTCCAATCAGTGCTTCATGTCCCTGCCCAAGTAGCTGACACACACACACTTTGAAATAAGAATTATATACAGCCACACAGGTACTTCTGGGAAAGGTTGGCACAGTTTCTCCAGCTGTGGCCCTTTTACCCAGACTATACTGTAGTACCACTTGCCACCACCCACTACTATTTATCAGCTACTATAGGCCCTTATGAAATTATACTATGCAATATTATTATCCAAATGGTAAGTGCAACTGAACAGTCGAGGCTTATTGGAGTGGCTTGGCCAGTATCACTATATACATCCAGTGTACTCTAAAGTTTAAATTTTCTTCACACAAAACAACCACAGTTGAAAGGTTTAAAAATATTTAATAATAAATAGTAAAAACACAAGACAATACTTCTTACTACAGAGTGCTAGTCAAGAGTTCAGAGATCACAGAGAAATATTTAAAATAATACAGTAGAAGTTTTCTGACATCAGTACAGAAAAAAATACTCTAATCTTCCTAGTTCCTAGCTATATCTAAGAGAAAACAGAGTTATAAAATAACCTTACATATAGAGCAAGACAATGCTGGTGATGTTGAAAGCTCTGAAGACAAATGCTCATTTCCCTCATTCTTTCTGTCCTTAAATTGATAACACAGTACCACTGATTCATTTCCGATTACATCATTTCTTTCTGGTTTCCAGGCTAACAGAAACTCAGAGGTTATTAGCCCTTTTAAATTTGCAGCTGGTCAGGAAGCCAGAGCAATAAAAAAAATTAATACATGCAAATTCTAGGAATTAACTCTGGTCTCAAAACAATAGCCAGAATACCTCCCTCTAGACGTCTCAGCTTCAAGTTGTAGATAAAAGAATTTCACAATGCTTGACTTATCAGCTTTCTTACAGCAGAGTGCAGTGTTGTTACAATTTTTCAGTTCAACATCCAATGCAGTCTTTTGACATTTAAGAGAACAAGCCTGTGGCTTACATTAATATTTACAAATGACAGAATTTTCATAATTCTATCTAGCTAGGCTGGCAACCTTCACCTGTCTTCACAATCCCCTTCAGCTCGACTCCCCAAGAGGCTTCCCTTGTCTTTTCAATCCATGAAAATAAAAGTGCGAAGAAAAGCTGAATAGTAGGAGGTCAGATCCCTCCTTTGTTCGGTCCAGCTAGTGGTGGACAGGAGTTAAACTACAACAGCCTCCTATAGAAACACTTAAGATGTAATGGGATCCTATCTCGCCTACATTCATAACTGATGGGTTCGGAGCCGATCCGTCGGCTCCGACTCTGCCACTATATACTAGAACGAAGTCTCTCATTGGCTGGGCTTCCCCTTATCCCAGAATGCACCATGCCTGCTTCCCCAGATCTCGTTTGCCGCTTTTCAAGCTGGACGTGGTCTTGACTTGGCTGGAGCTAAGTGTATTTTCTTGACCTTTTTGGTCTTTTTGGCTAGGGTTTCTGTCAGCTTTTTAACAAACAGCTGTTTTAACAGCTTTGTGAGCATTTGTGGTCAGTTTTTGTGAAAATTAGAACTTTATATTTTTTCTTCTAGTGTTCTGGGCAAGGCCCGTTTAAGTTAGAGGGCTTTAGCCCATATTTTTGTTTACTTCTGCGTATTCTAGCTATCTGTTACCTGTTTCTACTGTGTTCAGTATGTCTAAGGAGCAGAAATCAGGATTTAAAAAATGTGCTAAATGTAATTATAAAATGTCTATTACAGACAGCCATGCTGTCTGTGTATACTGTTTAGGGCCTAAACATCTATAGGATACTTGCAGTGTTTCACGCTTTTTCTTCCAGGGTCCTACAAGAAAGAAAAAACAAGCTGATACTTAGAGGTCTTATTAAGCCTTCTTTTGAAGAAGCATTGTCTTCATCTCCAGCTTCTAAAAAGAAGAGATCGTCGGCTCCGACCAGTCCGTCGGGCCCGACACCCAAGAAGCATAGATCGTCGGCTCCGACCAGTCCGTCGGACCCGACATCTAAGAAACATGGATCGACTTCTTCCTCGGCTCCAATGGCTTCGGAGCCGATGGCTGAAGGGTCTGCCTCAGTGCTTCTTTCCTCGGCTCCATTGGTGTCAGAGCCGCAGGTTAGTGCATCGAGAGGCCAATCACCTACTTCGGCTCCTTTGGTGTCTGAGCCGTTGGAGGTGTGCAGCTCAGACTTTTCCCCCTCGGCCCCGGAGCCGCCTTTGGCGCCGACACCCTTACAAACGGTTCCGGTCTTGGGTCCGATAGTGTTGGAACCCTTTCGGAGCCGATCCCCATTTTATCGGAGCCAAGGCAAAAGTCTTCTCGACCCCAGTCTATTTCCTCCAAATCCTCTAGGTTGTCGGATTCGGATTTGGATAGGGTTATCCAGAGGCTGTTCCAGTCCCCAGTTTTTACTAAAATGATCTCGGCTCCAGCCCACTGTGCTTCGGAGCCGATTCCCCATTCCGTGCTTTTGATTCCTCCTCCGACCCCCTTGGAGCCGTTGGAGTCGGTGCTGGTAGAACACAGCGGAATCATCCAGTCGGAGCAGGGACCCCCTCGGAGTTTCTCTGCTCCGACCTTCATTCCTACCCTGTCCTCGGTGTCAGGGTTTGGTACCGGGTCATCCTCGGCGGGGGCCGAGGGTAACACTGTGGAGCTCGCCTCTTCGATGCCCAGTCTTCCCCTCGGAGCATCGGCCGCAGGAAGTCCCGGTACCGCCGTGGTCTCTCAGCAAGTGCCCCCTGCAGAGTCTGGAGGTCCTGCTTTTGAGGCCATGAGGAGTGCGCTGGCCATGACCTTGCCGGTTCAGCGGGTTTCTACCTCACTGTCCCAAGTTTTGGGTACTGGTGCCTCTGGAGACATTCTTTCCCACGACAGTGGGGCCCCGGGGCCTGAGGATACCCCCTTAGAGGGTTCCCTTCTTCCGGGGGGTCCTTCTGAATCTGCTTCGGATGAACCCCCGAGGAAGAAACTGTGCAAGAGGAAGCACGTTGATTCCCAAGATGAGTCCGTCACTTCAGATGCTGACCTCGATGATGCGGAGGGGTCCCCAAAATCGTCCTCGGATGACGTCTCCTTCTCGGATATCCTTGAGATCTTGAGACAGAGAGGCGATTGGCAATCCAAAGCCCCTACCGCTGAGGAGTCAGTCTTCCTCAAGGCCTTCGGGGCCCAGCCCTCCTTCTCCTGGGTGTCTCCACCCTTCGACGAGTTATTAGATCTGATCTCTCGGAGGGTGTGGGAACATCCTGATACAGTGGAAACGGTGCCTGCCAGACCTAATACGTTCCTTTCAGCCCCTCCGCAGAAGGAATTCCTCACTAAGGGTGTTGCAGTTGATGCTATGGTGGTGGCATCTGCCACTCAGCAGGACGTGGCAGAGGCTTCAACGTCTATTCATCCTCCTAATAAGGATTCTAGGAGCATGGATAAGTACGGGACGCGTACCCTTTCTTCAGCGACCTTTACCCTGCGGTCGCTGAACTATCTCTGTCATTTTACAAGGCTCCAAAGGGACCTCCTCAAGGAGTTAGTGTCTCTTGCGGGTAATCTTCCTGAGGCGTTAGCCCAGACCGTAGGCGCCCAGATGACTACCCTATCTTCTATTGTCAACTCATCCATGAGGCTCATTTCCTATGCAGTTGAAGGGGCGAGTAGAGCAGCGGGCACAGGAGTGGCTCTTAGGAGACGAGCCTGGTTACGCTTGTGTCCACTCGCGGAGGCCTTTAAGTCTTCCTTCACCTTTGATGGGTCTTCTTTGTTTGGACCCAAGGTGAAGGACACACTTACTCGGTACGAGCAGGAGGGCAAGACCTTGACTGCCGTTGGGGCCCGTTTTTCCGCTCCCTCTAGACCTTATCCCAAGGCCCAGAGAGGAGGGAAAATGTGGTTCAGAAAATCCCAAATGTTCTTCTCTACTCCACCGAGTGATCCCCCCTCCAGAGGCAGGGGGGGGGGGGGAATTCAGGAAGACGCCATCCTAGAGGTGGCAGAGGCCCCCGTAACTCTGGAGACCGCGATTCCTTTCGTGGTTCCTCCTACCCTCAACATCCCTAGGATGTGGCCCAGCTGTGCCTCTCCGGAGCCAGTCGGGGTGTTTCGAAACACCCACAGGCTTGGGAATCTATAACCAAGGATCAGTGGGTGCTTCGCATTGTAACCGGAGGCTACCTCATCCCCTTTTTCAAGCCCCCTCCTCCTACAAGGAGAATCCCGGACGTGCCACCCAGTCAACGAGATCTAGCAGCGGTAGAAGTTTCAAAGCTGCTAAGCAAAGGGGTCATCCAGCCCGTCCCTGCCGACCAGATCGGATCAGGAACTTACTCAAGATTATTTTTGGTGCCAAAAAAGACAGGGGACGTAAGGCCCATTTTGGACCTAAGCTCATTAAATCGTTTTGTGAAGAAGTCCAAGTTCCGGATGGTCACCCTTCAGTCCATTCTCCCGTTATTGGAGAAGGATGTCTGGATGTGCTCCATAGACCTCAAGGACGCTTACTATCACATTTTGATACGTCAAGAGTCCAGGAGTCATTTACGCTTTTGCCTAGGAACCAGTCATTTCCAGTTTCGTGCACTGCCCTTTGGTCTCACCACAGCTCGCAGGGTGTTTACCAAGTGTCTGGCGGTGGTGACAGCTCACCTGAGAAGTCTAGGATTCCAAGTGTTTGCTATCTCGATGACTGGCTCCTCACTGCCACCTCCGAGCATCTACTGATTCGAGCGCTGATGGCCACAGTAACTTTGGGTCTCTCGCTGGGAATCACTTTCAATTGGGAAAAATCTGTGCTGCGGCCATCTCAGCGTATCACCTTTATAGGCGCAGAGTTAGACACAAAAAGGATGCGGACATTTTTGCCATCAGAAAGAATTCAGGTTCTACAATCACAGATTCTAAATTTGTTACCCAAATCTCGAGTTCCTGCCAGACAGATTCTTCAGTTATTGGACACGATGGCTGCAACTATCCTCTTAGTACCGTTAGCCAGGCTGCACATGCGGGTGCTGCAATAGCTATTATCGGTTCAATGGTCGTACCAAGAACTTCCCCTGAACCACCTGGTTCTGATTATGGACAGTTGTCGTCGGGACCTCCGTTGGTGGCTGCGTCGGTCCAACCTGGACCGGGGGCGTCCTTTCGCCCTTCAGCCCCCTGTTGCCACAGTGACCACGGACGCCTCCCAGATAGGGTGGGGGGGTCATTATCTGGACAGGTCTGTCCAAGGCACTTGGCAGGATTGCGAAGCGCTCCTTCACATCAATATCCTGGAAATGAGAGCGGTGCTTCTGGTTTTGCAAGCACTTCATCTGGCTCTCCCCCAAGGTACTATTGCGATTCTATCCGACAACATGTCGGTAGTTTGGCACATAAACAAGCAGGGCGGAACCAGATCCTACCCCCTTTGCAGAGAGGCCATGAGAGTATGGCGCTGGGCCATAGCTACTCGACGTTTCTTAGTAGCCACACACATTCCGGGGATAGCCAATGTGATTGCAGACAGGCTCAGCAGGACTCTCCTGTTGCCCCTCGAGTGGTCCCTCAACAACAGAGTGGCTGCGCAGATCTTCACCAAATGGGGTCTCCCTTGTTGCGACTTGTTCGCCAGCCCCAACAATGCGAAGTGCAGAGAGTTCTTCACTCTGACTCCTTCCCAGGGGCAGTCTCCCAGGGACGCTCTAGCCCACAATTAGCCCCCCGGTCTCCTTTATGCCTTCCCATCCCCTTCTTGAGGGTGATTCAGAAGGCTCTTCATGTAGGAGCCACATGATTTTGGTCGCCCACATTGGCCCGTCAGGTTTGGTTCCCATTCCTTCAGAAGTATGCGGTACAGGGCCCTTGGATTCTGGACCCAGTGCCGGACCTGTTGTCTCATCAGTCGGGACACCCTCATCCGTCCCTTCGGTCGTTGCGACTGGCTGCTTGGTTACTCCACTTCCATCCTTAGTTAGAGATAACTCCCTTTCTCCAGAGGTGATGTACATTTTGTCCTCTTCCCACAAGCCGTCCACCGTTAAGCTGTATTCCAGCAAATGGAAAAGGTTTGGCTTTTGGGCCCAGCAGCGAGGCATTGATCCTCTTACCGCCCCAGTTCCGCAGGTCTTGGAATTTCTAGCTTCATTGTTTCATTCAGGCTCTTCAGTCTCCACAATTAAAGTTCAACTGGTGGCTATATGTAATTTTCATGTTTCCATAGAGCCTCCTTAATGGCTAACAGACTTTGCAAGTCCTTTCTTAAGGGAGCCTGGCTCCTCAGGCCTCCTATGGCTCATTCTGTGCCCCCTCGGGACTTAAATTTGGTTCTGGCCTCCTTAACTGCCCGTCCCTTTGAGCCGGCAGCCACTTGTGATATAAAATTTCTGTCGTGGAAAACCGCCTTTCTAGTGGCAATAACTTCTGCTAAGCGGGTTTCGGAGCTTCATGCTCTCTGTTCTACTCCTCCTTATCTGATTTTTCATAAAGACAGAGTTTCCCTCAGATTGAATCCATCCTTTTTGCCTAAGGTAGCATCCCCTTTGAGCATTCAGCAATCATTGGAGCTCCCCGTTTTCTTTCCAAATTTTTCTAATAGAGCAGAATATACCTTCCACCAGTTGGATGTTCACAGGCAACTGCGTTTTTACTTAGATAGGACAGTCAGACACGAAAATCTAACCAACTGTTTGTGTCCTTTGCGGAGAATAGGTTAGGTCTACCAGTTGCCAAAACCACCATAGCCAAATGGATTAAGGATTGCATCTCTTTCATTTATTCCCAATCAGGCAGAGAGTTACCTTTTCCACTTAAAGCTCATTCTACCAGGACTATGGCCACCTCTGTAGCTTTTCACTCCAAAGTTTCAATAGATGATATTTGTACGGCTGCTACTTGGTCTTCTCCGCTCACCTTCATTTCTCATTACAAGGTTGATGTGGCTTCCCGAGGCAGAGCTTCATTTGGTTCCGCAGTTCTCACGAGTCTGTTCCAATGAGCCACCCGGGATTTAGGTGCTAGGGACGCTGTCCCATCAGTTATGAATGTAGGCGAGATAGGATCCCATTACATCTTTTAGTTATGTACTCACCATAACTTCGGATCTATGGGATCCATCTCGCCTACATTCATACATACCCACCCTCCTTCCCCCTACCTTTTTGGAGGACATTTTTGGTCTTGCTGAGCTCTCCTCTGGAAGGGCTCTAGTTGGTTACAGTTATTGGTATGTGTTTTCTGTACCTGTATGAATGTATGAAAGCGAACAAACAAGATCTGGGGAAGCAGACATGGTGCATTCTGGGATAAGGGGAAGCCCAGCCAATGAGAGACTTTGTTCTAGTATATAGTGGCCGAGTCGGAGCCGACGGATCGGCTCCGAACCCATCAGTTATGAATGTAGGCGAGATGGATCCCATACATCCGAAGTTATGGTGAGTAGATAACTAAAAGTTAAACAGTCTCCTCATTGTCCAGCCTCGGAAAAGAAGGGAAAAAAGTAGAAAAGGGGAGCTTTTTCTGCCTGATTTCACCAGTACTGAATCGCACGGCATAAGTTAAGTTGGAAAAGAATGATTACACCAGATAGGAATCTGATGGATTTGAGGATGCTTTTCAGTTCCGCTTTGCTGCAGTAATTGAGAAATCTGTACCATGTCAAGTTAACAAATGTCTGATTTGGGGATAGGGAATGTTAAAAAGACTCTGATTTTCTCCCCATAACAGTAAAACATTTGCATTTTGAACCTTGTTTCCTTTTTTGCAAGATGTGCACATCTATAAGATACAATGAACTCTCTGTACAGCCAAATTAATTTTGCTCTTAATGCTTAACACACACGCACACACACACTTTCTTCTGTGTAGGTTGCCATTCAGGCAAAAAGCATTTCACATTTGTCTCTTTAATGAGTGCATTGTACAAAAACTTAAGCATTGCTTGTTGCTCTACCTTAATTACACTCCAAGGTGAGTTTGTACATATCACAACGCAGAATGTGGGCACATGAACATTACTTTTGCTATAACCAACAGACTTATAAGGAGCCTGACAAAGTTAAGCCAGAAAAGCTTAATTGTTGCTCCACAGCGTGAGCATCCAAGGGTCAGCATTACTACCAGATCTCCAAGCACTTAACTTAGCTGTGCATGAACCCCCTCCCCACAGTTAACACTTTTGTTGTGAGTACTGAAAAAGAAAATGGCATTTACAGATTATAATAGATAGTCATAAAGTAAAACTTCAGTAACTGCACACAATAATTTGACATACATTTAAACAATGAGGTCCCATTTTGGCTACTGTTGAAGACTTATTTGCCTTTCTTACTTTGATTTAGCAGTCTTCGTGCGGATAACGGTCTACAGTATTGTCATGACCATCGCAAAATACTTGAAGAAAGGGAAGGTATTAGTAGCATAGAAAGTCAGTGGCTGCTACAAGTTTCCTTATTTTTAACAACACTGGTATATGGAGAGAAATCAAAACTTCATAAAAAGTCATACTAGATCAGTGTGGGCATGAACGTTAAAGGAAGGAATCAAATAAGCAAAGCAGCGAATAACACTTACAGTTCGGTGAATGATAAAGGAGTGCTTAAAATTGCCGCAGAAAGGAAGAATGGGAAGTCTGAGACATGACACGAGTTCTTAAAGATGAGCACCAGTAAATGTGATGGTGACTCCTTCCGCAACTGAAGTTTAAAAAAAAAGGTGTCGCCCAGGATGGACCGAAAAAAAATCCCCCCCCCCCCCCCAGCTACTCCACTGGTGGCCAGATATTTTTCATTAGATCAAAGTTGTCTCCTAGAGTGGTAGGAAAGGAGAAGAGAGATAAAAGCAGGGCAGTTGTCAGCTTTGTGAATAATATTGTGAGTGGAGTTTAAGCTGTATGCAATCTAAATGGTGAGGCAGTTTGTGTTAATTCAGTGATTTAAGGGCAGTACAGCGGTGGTAGATGTGGTATTGTTTGTTAGTGGCAAATTTTGCAACCTTATTATAGCATACCTCCAGCTTATTTTAACTTTAGCCTGAAGGTTGGTTATGATGGGTGCAGCTGAATAAGGGAGATGGGAGAAGGCAAGTAGTGGCAAGAGTCATTTTGCAGGTGTTGTGAAGATGTTTTTATGCCTGTAGAACATTCCTAATTTTTGGCAAGTTTTTTTTGTGTTTTTTTGAATGTGCAGGTCAAATTTAAGGTTATCATCGATAATGGCTCCAAGAAGTTTTACTTGGGAGACTTCTTCAATTTTGTTCTGTTTTGTAAAAGATTTTGAAATGTGCTTTGTCTGACTTGAGATTTAGAGAAAAATATCAGTAACTTTTTTAATGGTTGAGCAGTAGTTGGGAATTATGGAGCCATTTCTTATGAGAAAAATGCTTATTGTATAATATGGAGGAGATGAGGCAGGTCATTAGATGCACATAGAAGTGTGGAATCATCAGCATATTATATAAGACAGGCTGGACCTGTGGAGATAGAGAAATCATTGATAAAGATATTGAAGCGGAGGGGACCAAGAAGAGAGCCTTGGGATATACCAGCAGAGATGTGCAGTTAGGGAAAGTGAGTATCTTGCCATGTTACAGGTTGGAACCTGTCAGTTAAATATCTGTTAAACCACTGTAATGAAGAGGGGAATAGTCCTAGTTGAGACTTTTTGTACATAAGTTTTAGGTGTGAAACTGTATTGAAGGCTTTATACAGGTCAAAGAACAGGGAGAAAACAAGTTTGCCCTAGTCTCTGTTTGTAATGTCGGTGAGTGATAGTAGGGCTGTAGTTGTCCTGTGTGCTGGGCGGAAGCCATGTTACGTGGATGTTAAGCGCCATTCTTGTAGGAGATAGTGGAGGAATTGAGTAATCTTTTCAGAATTTTTGAGAAGGTGATAATATTGTAGTTGCCAGTTAAGTCACCATTTTCAATGGAATTACTGAGAAACTAAGAAAAATCTTATCAAGTGACACGTTTATACCTTCTCCCCTAAATCAGTCAGTAAGTGTGTTTGTAGTAAACTTATTACACGTAATGATTATCATGCTCATTTTTTGTTGTTTTGAGGACCTGAGCATAAGTTGGAATCTTGTGCTAGCTGTTTTCAATTTTGCAAGGCTGCCAGATTAAAATGGTTAAAGGCACATTTTCCCTGTGAGAAAAGCATAAAACCTTTTGAAAATCATTCAAAAAAAGAACAAGTTCCAAGCTTAAAGTGCTGTTGACAATTGACAGGAAAAGATAGTAAAAGGACAGAAAAAACTGGAAAAGATGAAAAAAATCTAGGGCAGTTTTAGAAACTAATAGTAAGCACTTTGTAAGCTTAGCAGAGGAGGGCATTTCCACTTTGATGGATATCAAACAGAGATCTCTACAGGCCAGTAAAGGTCTTGAGGAACAGTCTCTAACTCTGGTTCTTCAGATATTTTTTCTTAAGTAAAATCAGTACAACTATTGGTACATTTGTTAGAGCCTTCCACATCCAGAATGTGCAGTTTTGGGTCAGCCTGAAAATGGCCACAGCTAAAATGCCATCTTTAACCATTGCTTTGTGTTCTTCCATGTTTGACTATAAATTATTTGCACTTAGGCAATCAAACATTGTAGAAGGATCCTTTGTGCAATAGCATGAACCTTTGATGGTCTGCCTACATGGACATATGTAGGGGGTCTACATCTTGCACTGAGAAGTGCAAACTTTTTTCTGTACCTGTGCAGTCTTTTGAGTGTAAAAAGAAAACATAAAAGTAGTCCATGTCCTTTAGCTACCTAGAAGGATGACTTTAATTTGGATCATATTTAATCCTTGTCCATACAGAGCCTAACCATGAGAAGCCATCCTTACATTCCTCTAGGTCATTCTGTCTTGATCTTGGGGATATCACATTTGCCAAAGCAGTCATCTGAATCAGAGAGTACTTTGAATGGGTAGCAGGGAATCTCTCTCTTAGAAAAAGGTATATGAAAATAGTATGTCTGTTTCCTTTCTTAGTGAAGTTTTAGAATATTATGAAGGGCAGTAATACACAGGCATTACTACCCTAAAAAACATATGTACTCTGAGTATCAACAGGAAAGGCTGTATAGTTAAAAAAAAACTGTAAGCCCATCTGGTTTGCAAAGCTTAATGTGGGAAGGCTACCACTAGCTGCTTTACCCTTTGCTAAAGAGTCAGTGTTGCTTGGCAAGTAATTCCATGCATCTACTAACCTGGCCATAAGAGCAATAAGTTGTATTTTCCATATGGTCTGGACCAAAGAGAAGACAAATTAAAAAAAAAAAACGTTAGAGCTGAGGAAAGTAGGGTCCATGCCCTTAAAAGCACCTTCAGGATCAAGCATGTCAGGAACAAAGATTCATAGGACAATACTAGGCTATTGGCCCTGAGGCCCTTATAAACCTAGCCAAGAATTTTACCCATGTTCCCACAATAGTAACTAATGAAAGTTACTTTGATTGCACTAGGAAACATCAGAAAAGTGAAGTCAGCATTGGCTTTAACAACTGATACAAATGTGCTTCTTGAGGGGTGGGGGGAGGCAAGCCCTTTTGCATCCCTTCCTCTCAGTGTTATCTTGGAGACCACTCAACCTTGGGACTAAGGGAAACTCTTTACCCCAAGAGTTCCACAGTCTTAACACTGAAGCTATTGTATGATGTTGAGAGGTATATGCATGAGGCTACAGCTGGAAGAGATCCCTCAGTTCTGTTGTATGAGAAATGATGGCTTTTATTTTAGTGTTTATGCACTGCTAGGTAAATATGCACCTTAAAGAGAATGCATTTACAAGAAACAATTTGACACACACAGTGATTACACAAGAAAAATAATGCATGTATGTGTGTGCATAATGAATGCAGCTTGTCCTGACTTATGTTGCAGGCAGCAGTGCAGACAGTAAACACAACAGTGGAAGTAGAATGTGGAATGGCCCAGTTTAAAATTAATAATACACACTGCTATGTATTAAGATTGGTATGCTCCTTTCCCTTCCATTTCCTGATATATTATGGAAACCATTTAAAAATGTCATGGAACTGGAAATGTGCAAGAAGACCTAATTAGGAAAGTACAAAATGGTACGTTTGAGATCTCTGCAGTAAGTTTGGGGGGGGGGGTCAGAAAAGAGTTCCTGGATGATTCACCTGTGCCTAAGGTCTGAATGTATTACAATGCAGCTTATAAAAGTGAGTGCTCATGCTAATAAGTAAGCATGAACTGTCACTTTTTTCCTTTACTGTGGAACCTTGATAACTCGCCATCATCCTGACTTTTTTTTCTTTACAATGGAGCCCTTATAACTCACCATCATCTTTACCACCCCTGTAAAATACATCAGTTATTTAGTCTTGCAACAAGGCTTCAAACATTATATTGATTGCATGACATTGTAACCTGTTTTACTTCAATTCTGTTCTAATATGTATTCAGACTGCATGTAGTAGAACAGAATACAGTAATGCACATAGTTCTATAAGTTCTCTTAATGATAAACTGTGTATGGAATAACACCTTGTTATTAAGAATTAATAAAAAGCCCACGATCATAATTACAGTGGATATAAAAAGTTTACACACCCCTGTTAAAATGCCATTTTTTGTGATATAAAAAAATGAGACCACAATAAATCATTTCAAAACTTTTCCCACCTTTAATGTGACCTATAACGTGTACAATGCAATTGAAAAACAAACGTCTGTTAGGGGAAAAATATAAAAAATAAAAAAAACTTACAACATGCTGGTTGCATAAGTGTGCACGCCCTTAAATTAATACTTTGTTGTATGTGCACACCCTTAAACTAATACTTTGTTGAAGCACCTTTTGATTTAATTATAGTATTGTTCATTACTAAAATTGTTCAACCCTCTGCTTTGCTGGACTCTGTTTGTACCTTTATTCCCCGTTTTGGAGCCCTCGCATGTCTGCTGAAAGCCGCCGTTCTCCTGCCATTCTTTTCTGTAATTCTCACTTCCTGGTTTGGTTGGATTCTCTATAGGCCCTCCTATTGGGTTCTTCTGGCCAAACAGTGACCCGGTTTGCGATGGTGCCAATTTTGGATATGCAGGCCCCATTTTGTAGGCATGTCTGTCCTTGTTGAGCTTTTTCAACTTAACGTTCCTCAATTTGACTGTGTTGGTCTATACTAATAAAAGACTTTTCATAGCTAAATTTATACCTGTGAAAATCCATGTTTTCTTTGATTTTGTTGTCCAAAACTGTATCTTCCTCTATTAGTTTGTCCATAATTTGTTGGTAATATTTACACATGACTTCCAGTAATTCATGTCCATGCCTGTTGAATAGCTTCAGTAAATCTTTGTGGAACACTGATCCCTCCACAATCCCTGTAGGAAACTGCCAAACTCTCAACCCTTTCGAAGTGGGACGAAATGTGCTTTGTGTTTACTACTGTTTCACAGTATTTTCTGTCATATTAAAGGATATATTGATTTTATATCACTGGAGTGGACTCTACATTCTTGTACAGGTGTGCTGGAACTGTTTGTAGTTTTACTTTTTCCTGGTTGAAGTCCTAGACTCAGTTTAAACACTGTCAGAGTTGGTCTTTCAACAATCACATGTCTGTTTCTCTTTGCCGAGACTCTTGTTATCAGTTCCTGGTAAGGAAAGTAGCATTTAACCTGCAGTCCAAGCTTCTGATTAACCTCAGCCCATTCTGCTCTTTTTCCTCTCTATTTGCTACCAAAACTTTGGTTCCTTTGCAAGTTTTCTTCAGTAAATTCCGGCTCCCTTTTGCCTTCTTTCTATTTGTAGTCATCCCTATTAGTAAAATCTCCTTTCACCATTCCTGTGTTGGCTTGTTTTTTATAATACACTCTGGCTTACAAGTATAATCTGTATGACTGTTATTCTTAAGAACGTGTATTCAAAGTCCTACTCTCTCCTTACTTGTCAAACTCCTCCATTTCATTCTCATCCCTTTCTACTTTGACTTCTGATCTTTTGCTTGTGGTATGTATATGAGCCTTAATCTTGTAGCTCCAAAATATCACTTCTAATCAAGTATTCTTAATTCTTTCCCTCTCCTAAGTAAATTAATTGAACTTTTTATTGATTAATTATAATCTCAACTTGTCCTTTAGTTTTACATACAGGCCAAGTGCATCAATCAAAGTGACTAGAAACATTTTCACTGCTTATGTTTCACTGTCCATATCGATAATCGCAAGTTTACAGTTTCTCTTTTTTTTTTTATTCACTTTTGTTTAGTCTCTACCCTCTTATCCTTAGCTGACATAATAGAATCCTTTTATTCCATTCACGTAAATGTCATGTTGTCGTGTCCTTATAAGTATGGGCATTGCTGAAGCAATTCATATGTGGGTACATAGGTTACTTCTATAGCCTTCGTTTTTATCTTCATTTATTTTATAGGTTCATATGTTAGTACTGGGCTATTTGCCCTTGTGATCCATTTTAAGCCTAGCTAGTTACCCATATGAGAATCAAACTCTGCATCTTATGCCTGTAAGGGAAACACCTTAACCATTATGTTAACCCTCCCCATCTCCAACACTTGCTGTCTGGCGAAGGAAAAATGCTCTCTAAAGTCCAGGGGAGGTATAAAATAAATATCCAAACACTTTTGTGCAAACAATTCCGCAACCTTCTGGATTTAGTTGCATAACTGGGGATCCTACAGATGTAGTCTCATTTTCCTTTATAAATTGCCTTTAAATTTTCCCAGTCTTTTCTAACTTACTGTGAATAATTCTTACAGTTATTACAGAATATTAATTACTCCTTTTAACCTAAGTTTCTGTTGTAGAATCCCCTAAAAGCATGACCAGAACTGATCTTAAACTTAGTTCTCTCATCCCATTCTCTTTGTACATGCTGTAAGTGCAAACTCTAAAATGCAGTCCATACCCTTACTTAGCCTCTTCCCGCTCATTGCTTTTTTCTCCAGAGTTGTTTGTCCCCAGTAGGCTGGTTCATTTGCTAATTTCTTCCAGCAAATTGTAGCCCCTCTTGCCCATTTTCTATAAACATACCTGCAGGCATCCATATTGGTAAAATCTCCTTTCTGCATTCCCACACTGCTACTTTACAAACATACTATTCTGCATGATTATTATTTTATGTAACTTGCATCCAAAATCCCAGTCTGTGTCATCATCCTTTTCCACTATGCATTATAACCCTTCTCCTTGAGTTATATACATATGTCTTAATTGCCTGTTTGTTTATTTATTTATTTATTGCATTTGATTACCGGGAAAGTCCACTGGGCCTGACAAACCCATTTTCAGTGGAGGCCTGGGGAGAAAACCTCCACAGTTATATAAACAGTAAAATTTGAAATAGTACAGTAATTATGTGTGGAGAAAAGCTTTACAGTTGTTTGAACAGACACAAATTTTAAAGACAGTACAGGAATAGTATATAATCAACATTATAAATGATACAGGGAATAATAGACATTTTGGGACATAGCAACTACGTATATTTTATACAGTGAAGCGAGAGTAAGAGATCTCAAGAGATGAAAGGCAGTGAAAAAGGCTGACATTCTGAAATAGTGATAGAATAGAGAAAGGATAGGAAGGGAGATAAGTAGAAGTATATGGCAGAGTGGTATAGGGGGAAGCAGAGATAGTAAGTTGGGGGCATCAGATTTTAGGGTTGTTGGTAGAGGTACATGAACATATCCATTTTGTGGTGAGATGAGATTTAAGTGAGTTTTTAAAGGTAACGGGATTAGTGATTGCTCTGAGTGCAGGGGGAAGATTGTTCCATAGTTTGGAGACAGAAAAGGAGTATAACATAAGACCAGCGGAAAGCTTAGGTTTGTCGACATTTAGTAGTAGTTTATTTTCAGATCTAAGTTGCCGGTTTGGATGGTAGATGGTCAGTATACTAGTGAGGGAAGGACAGGCATCAGGGAAATAGATAAGTTTGTGGGCGATGGTAAGTTGTAGATATGATAGATGATGGGGGAGTTCTAGCCAGTTGAGTTCTTGCAATGTAGTACAATGATGGGGTGGAGAATATGGCATTAGTGGCAAATCTGGCAATTTTGTTGTAGCATGAATTTAGTATGTTTTTCGGTGAGGATTGTATATTTGTAAGGATGTGTGCACCATATTGGAGGGTTGGAAGCAAGTATGCTGAGGTTAGAGTTTTTTTTTGCCAGAGGAGTAAGGTAGAGGTTGTGTCTATAAAGGGATCCTAGTTTCTGATGTTTTTTTTATGTTATTATGGATATGAAGGTCAAAGGTTAGGTTGTCGTCAATGGTGACACCATGCAGTTTAATGTTGGGGACAACGTCTATGATAGTGTTGTTTTGGGACTGAACAGTGAGTTCTGATTTATTTATTGGGAGGTTTTTGGTTGGAGTAAAGATTAGGAGTTTGGTTTTGTTGGGGTTTAGGGCTAGATGGTTTTGGGACATCCATGATTCAGTGGAGAAAAAAGCTTCTTGGGCAAGTTGTGGTAGGGAGGAAGATTTGGAGCAGCAGATGATAGTGGAGTCATCCACATATTGTTTTAGAGTAGAGTTTGAAAGATTAGTATGGTAGTCATTGATAAATATAGTGAAGAGGAGGGGTCCTAATATGGAGCCTTGGGGTACACCTGTTTTGGTATTTATGAAAGGGGAGAAGCAGTGTTGCCAGATGGTAGATTGTTGCCTGTTGGTAAGATAGTCAGAGAACCACTGGAGAGTAGAGGGTGATAGGCTAAGGTTGGATAGTTTGAATAGTAGGAGGGGGGTGTGAGACTGTATCAAATACTTTGGAGAGATCGAGAAAGAGTGCAGATACTATGGATCCGAAGTCACAGGCTCTGTTAACAGTGTCTAGGAATGAGATGAGGATGGTGTTGGTACTATGTCCTGGCCTAAAGCCATGATTTGTGGGGGAGCGCAGTTGTTGTGTGACTAGGTGATTGAGTAGTTGGGTTTGGATGCATTTTTCGAGTATTTATGAAATGGGGGAAAGTATGGCAATAGGTCTGAAATTAGAAATGCCAGAGTTTTTGCCACCTTTATGAAGTGGGAGAACATATGCTTTTTTCCAGATATCAGGTATACATGATTCCTGGATAGATCTATTGATGAGGATGCTGATGGGATATGCTATTTATGAGGCTGATTGTTGTAAGAATTCAACAGGTAGGTTATCAGGGACATTATTGCAAGGTTTTAGTTTGAGAAGGAGTTTTTTTTATAGTTGAGGTGGGTATAGGAGAGGGAGAGAGAAAGTAGGAATAGAAGTGGAAGGGGGATTAAATACATTGCTGTTTGGTGGATTTGTGTCAGTGGAAGGGAAGGTGGTAGTACGTTTATTGATGGTTTCTATGAAGTATAAGTTAGAGTGAGGCTAGCTCAGAGGGTGTTTTGTCAGGGTTTGGGGATGGATTATGGTGTGTTCCAGACTGTACAAGGGTGTTGACTGCTCCCCAAAATCTTTTTCGGTTATGGCAATGTTGATTTTGGATTCTTTGGAAGTATTCCAGTCAGGTTGAAATCTGTTTTGTTTTTTTTTTTTTTAGGCTTTGTCTCTCTAGAGGCCCATGATTGTTTTTGGTCAAAAAGGTCAAATTAGCACAATTCGTTTTTACTCTTTTTTTTTTTTTTTTTTTTTTTTTTTTTTGTCTTTGGGGGGCTAGAATATTAAGGGTCCTGAGAAATGTGGGACTAGAGTATTAAGGATCCTGAGAAATGTGGAGTTAAAGGACTCTACTGCTTCATTTAGGGGGAGAGATTTTAAGGGATTCCAGTTGATTTTGTGCAATACCGCGTTGAGAGCTGTGGGTGAGAAATTAGATTGATCTCTAGTATACTTGTATTGGTGTAAGTTTGGTATATTGGTGGACTTGTGTACCGTAAAAGCTGGTGGGTGGTCACTGATACTATCTGGGAGTATACCTGAGGCTGAGGTGGAGATATTTCTAGATGATCCAGTTTGTTCAAGAATGACATATTGAGAGTAGTAGGTTAAATTAGGAGAGAGTCTTATGAAGGTAGTAAAATTATTATGTAGGTGAGATAGATGTGGGAGGTATAGAAGTTGTAAGTGCAGAAGTGATGGTGTAATACTAGGGTAAGTTAGGAGGGTGGAGATATGGTATAGGGGGTGGGGATATATCTGAAGTGTAATGTGGAAGAAAGGGGATGGGCTAGGAGGAGGTTTGGGATGTGGGTGTTTGTTGCTAGGGGGTTCAAATGAGTGTGGGGAGGAGTCTGGATAACTATAAAGGTAATTGATGTGGGGGGTGGGTGGAAATGGGGGTAGGGTAGGGGAGCGTAGAGAGCCTGAGCGTAGCGAGGGCGAACGGAGTGGGGCAACCTCAGCCAAGAGGTGAGCCTGCTAGAAACAATCAGGAGCTGTATCAAAAATGTCGTCCTTGTAAGCTAGGACTGGGTTGCAGGAGAAAGGGAGAATTTGGGAAATATAGTTAATTTCAGGGGCAGGTAAATTCCTTTTAGGTTGAAAGTATTGCTTAGTTCTAATACCTTACCTTATCTCTTCTTTTTCAAGTACTTGATTTGAAGGGGTACCCTGCCACATAATCCTAACCACCTTGTTCTATGGACAGAATCCACTTATCCAACTTAACTCATTCCATACAAAATAAGTTAACTCAGCTCTTTATTAGAGATCTCATTTGGTTGATAAAACCATGTCTGATGTAACTGTAAGAGTAGAGAGACTAAAAACATGTTCATGCCTTGCATTTTATTATCCATATCCATAATCAGAAGCCTTCAATTTCCATTTTTTATTGTCTGTTTAGTCTCCTCCCACACATCTACTGCTGCCATAATAGAATCCTTTTTAATCCACATATCTAAACACTTCATCATGTCCCCATAAGTATGAATATTGCTGAACCAATTCATGCATGGGTGCATACTTTACTGATGTATTGAAAAGTCCTTTTCTGGATTTCACTTGCAAAGAAAACTTACTTATCTTGATTATCACACCAGCTTATAATATCCTTGAATTTTTAAAACAGTACAGTTGTAAGTTCCACTTAGCCATAACAGTAGATGCTCAAATTCCTCACTGCTGCAGAAGCCTTTATTGCTACATGGATGGTTTCCTACCCATGAAACAACAAGCCAGCTTCAAAACGTTTTGGATCACCCCTCATATCCTCACTTAGACTGTTGACTGGCTAATTTCAAGAAGGGAAACCAGCAGTCAGAGTGAATATTTCTTCGATTTTCTTGCCTATACACAGAGAGAAGTGTCTACCTATCCTTATTTTATTTATTGTATTTTACATTTGTTGACCGGGCTAGTCCAGCTGGATATATATCCATTTTCAGTAGAGGCCCGGGGAGAAAAGCTCTACACAGATTATTCTTACATGGTAAATATAGGATTAATAAACCAAATAAAACAGGTAATTATTACATTTCAGAGAGCAAAACACTTAAGAAAAGTAACAGTGAACATAATATTGCTTAAGTAAGCTAAAACAGATATAATACAGTAAGAGGTATGTACAATAGTTCACATCAGGTTGAAGGATTTAAGCAATAAGTAGATTAGAGTTTAAATAGTGTCAGTCTTAATTACAAGACTAAGTGTTTAAATGTTTGGAAGTTTAGTTAGAAGAGGAAAGAAACGGGTGAAGACGGTTGTTAGTCAGGGTTACTACAAGGGTGTAGCCAGTGCATTTGGAGGTGTTTTTTAAGTTTTTGTTTAAAGAGTGGCAAGGATGTAATTAGTGTTAGTTCATTGGGTAACAGGTTCCAGTTTTTTCCTACTGTGTTAGTAAACAGAGAGTCACCAGCTGTATTATTAGACTTATTGAAAAGTCCTTTTCTGAATCAAACAACCAACAACAAACAACAAAACTCTTCTTTATATCCCAACTATGTAGGGGGAAGGAGAGTGGCTGTGGCCACTGAAGCAGTGAGGAATTTGAACATCTATTGGTTTAGGTAAGTGTAACTTACAAAACTGTACTATGTTCATAATTCCCACTGCTGAAATAACCCTTAGGCTCTATGGGATGATTACCAAAGTCAATCCAACCTGGGCGTCGGAAGGATACAGATCTAGGTGCTCCCTGGAGAGTGGTTCTACCAAAGCTAGCTATGGACCTGGAAAAGGAATCCAGTTTCTAATGCTTTGTAAATGTATGTACAGAGGGCCATGTAGCTGCTTCTAGAATGTTTTTAAGAGTCTGCACCTTTCCAGTATGCCATTAAAGACAAGGCTCTAATGAAGTGTGCCTTGTGGTATGTATATGAGCCTTAATCTTAGGCAGCAGTGCAGACAGTAAATACAACAGTGGAAGTAGAATGTGGAATGGCCCAGTCATGTAATAGATTTGCCATTGTAGAAATAACAAAAAGCAGTAGCTAAGGGCAACTACGTGGAAATTGACTGTTTAGACACAAGGTATCCCTTTTTTGACCATTGGCAAGAAAATATAACTGATCAGAGTATACAAAATCCTTTCTCCGTGGTTTTTAGGCTCTGGGTAGAAAACTGTGAGATTGATGGCATAATTCAAAATAAACTATTAAGCCACTTTGGGCATGAATGAGGGGGATTGTTTTCAAGAGAGATCCCATCCTTGTGAGAAACCAGATAGGGCCCGTCCACCACAAGAGTCTACAACTCAGATTTTCTTCTTGCAGATGTCACTGCAGTGATAAAAACAGTTTTCCAAGCCAAGAAATGAAAGTTATGTACTTAGATTCATGTTGAAGGTTGGCTGCAGTTGACTTTCAAGATGAGATGGCTGACATTGAACAGGAATAAAATTAGTAACTTGAAAATTGACAAATATGGAATTACAAAGCAATAATTATATTTGTGAAACACGACAGAACAAGAAAATCTGGAAATGTTGGACTTTTTTGACTTTGTTAAACTTGTAGGGGAGTATAAAGTATATGCCCGACTTCATGCCATTAATGTTGGGAAAAATATTTAAGAGACGGGAAGAGGAATGAGAAAGTTAACTGAAAGTGAAACAATTTTTTGAATAGTAATATATTTTGTAGTGCATGATTTTCTTTGCATGCTATAAAGTTTTCTTCCTGAAAACACTTGAAACTGTCTCAAAATATTCCACAGTATGATGAACTTTTCTGGAGTTATCAAGTACAAAATAATATCTGTGAACAAAGCTAACTTTTCTTGATTACCGTACCGGTTGTATCTTAGAATTTGTGAGTTCCTTATTCCTTTGCTAATGGCTTTAAATATAAATCAAATAACAAAGGGGATGGAGGACACCTATATCTTTTTCCTCTGTTCAGACACAGCTTGTTGGAGAGGAACTCTCCCAAACCCTCCCACTTTAATTATTTCTTTTGAGCCTTCATACATTCTCTTAATTAATCCTATTATTCTGTCTGGAAATTCAAATGCTACCATTGCTGTACTCCTAAAAATCCAAGCTGACTCTATCAAATGCCTTCTCTGGATCAAGACCCAACAACAATAGCAGCATTTCTTATTCTGTTTCCCTCTGCATCGTCATTGTTCTGTTCATAGGTAGGTACTGGGTATCTGCCCGAAGGCATTTATAAGCTTAGCTGGAATATGTTGGCTTTTGCTGCCCCCTTAGATTAGTTCCCTGTGCCTCTGTCCAGCAGAGCCACTGAAGTGATCCCTGGGGTAAACTTTTTTCCCATCCACTCGTCAAGGTTTCTGTTGAAGAGTGTTAGCGAGGAGCACTGCCTAATGTAGATTGGAATCTTGTTCCAAAGCATCGGAAGTCTCTGGGACAGGAATCTATCCCTACAGCACGTCCTATTTATTGTTGTGGTGAGGTTTAAATCCCTGGACCGTGTGGCTCGAGGGGATATGGTTTTCTTTAGGTGAAGCATGTCCATCAGTTCTGGGTTGGACATGGCCTATTACGTCAGGCAGAGATCACCTCTGAGTAGGCAGTATGCAACCGAGTAAAGCTGGAGTTTCTTCATTCGAGCTGCATAGGGCATCTGCTTGAGTCCAGTGATCCTCTTGGTGAGATACTTCTGTGGTCTTTCCAGTTGTTGCAGTTGTCTTGTAAGGTACATCCCAAATGGGGATTGTACTCTGATGGGTCTGATGAATGATGAGTAGAGGGGCCCCAGTGACCTCTTTCGATCTGGATGCAAACCCTTTTGTGATTAGGTGGGCCACATAGAAGGATTTTCTAACCACTTTGGCAATGTGTTTATCAAAGGAGAGGTTACTATCTACTTGGTCCCCAGATCCCTTATTACGTCTTCCATATTTAGGGGGCTACCACCTATGTGGTAGTTTGTGGGTACTTTGTTTTTTTACAAAGGGGATGACTATGCACTTTTTGGCATTTAGCTTGAGGCCATGGTTTTGACACCAGGTATCTGTCTCAGTGAGACCCTTTTGGAGGATGTTTGTGTCAGCCAGAGAGTCAATTATAGCCCCTAGTTTTCAGTCGTCTGCGAACTTGGTCAGCCATAGTCCTCCTGTGCTTGCCTGTTCCTCTAACAGGAGGGGTCCTAGGACTGAGCCCTGGGGAATGCCACTTGTAACCGGTTTAGAGTCAGACCTAGCTCCCGCAACTCTTACCATGTGGGTTCTGTTCGTGAGCCAGTTGGCAACCCATCTCATGATGTAGGGGTTTATGTTCAGGCTGGTGAGCTTGTCTATAATACCTGAGTGGGGAATAGTGTCAAAGGCCTTTGCGAGGTCTAGGTAGGCTGTGTTGACTACCTTTCCCTTGTCTGTAGCCTTGGTAACTGTCTCAAAGAAGTCCACCAGGTTTAGAAGGCATGATCTGCCCTTAACAAAGCCGAACTGGATAGGGTCCAGTGTTTGGAGGTATTTTCTGTCTGTTAATGAGATCCATGATGATGTGCTCCATAGCTTTGCAGACCAAGCTAGTCAGGCTTACAGGGCGGTAGTTCCCAGGGTCCATTGTGGCTTCACCTTTGTGGAGTGGAATAACCGTTGCTGTGCGCCACTCTGTGGGCACATACCCTGTGGAGAAGCTGAGTTTAGACAGTGTGTTTTGGTGAGGGGTTAGTTCATCTTTGAGCTCATGTAGGACGCAGCCTGGGAGACTGTCCGTTCCCGTTGATGCTGTGTTTTTGGCTTTGGAGTGGGCTGTTTTAACCTGAGTGTCTGATTTCAGGGGCACTACATTCTTCTGGTATAGTTATGGGCCCTTTTGGAGGTGAGAGGGGGGTCAAATTTGCACTGAACCTGTCTGCCAGGATGTTGGCTATATCGGTCGGTTCAGTGTATTTTATGCCATTCTGCATGAACTCTGAGAGATCTGAGAATTGCCACTTAGATTCTTGACATAGCTAAAGAATGCCTTGTGGTTATCTTTGGAGTCCATGGCAATTTTTCTTTCGAAGCTAGCCTGAGATGATTTTATGAGGGAACTGACTGATCAGGGATGTGTTCCCTTCTTGGGATTTTACTCTTTTCTGTACTAGTTCCCTCCTTCTATTGTATAACTTGTTTATGGCAGGGGACCACCAGACTGGTTTCCTATTCTTGGAGGAGTGAGTCTTGGTTTTGTTTGGGAAAGCACGATCCATGCATTCTTGTAGGTGTCTGTAGAGTGCATTAGTAAAGGATTTTGCAGCTTGGACAGCGTTATCCTTTAGCATGGGGGCTTTGAAACTTCCCACCTTGGTCTTAAGTAACGTAATGTTGTAAAATATTTCCTGCCCCTCCACAAAACAGTAATGACAATATCTGGGAATTTTGGCAACATCTTTGGCATTTTGTTATCAAAATATAGACATGATTAGTTTATAATCGTGGATTAAAATTGAAATGGGTTTATGTGAAACTGAGTTTGAAGTCTCTACTCTCTTTAGGTAAAAGTCACCACAGCTTTTTTCCAAGATGCCGGTACTCTGCCCCCCCCCCCCATTTAAAATACCATTACACAAAATCTTTCAAGTCTTTATAACTTTCTTCCCTTCCAACTTCCTCTGTTGATTGGCTATATATTGCCATTTTTATCTCATCTATTCCTATATTGTCTATGTTTACATAATTAAGTAAACTAACTATTTCAATTCATTACTTTTCTTGATTTTGCACTCATTTGCTTTAAACAGATTATCATACAATTCACAAAATATCTCTATATGATCCCTGGTTGTTTTTCTTGTTACCAACTTATTAAGTTAGGCAACAACCCTTTCTATTTTCTGTTGCCTAAGCTGTGCTAAAAGTTTTTCTGCCTGGAGTTTTCGGAAAATAATTGCTTAACAGCAAGTTTTCTAAAGTCGTGCATGTTATCCAAATATTCCCTTTGCAGTTGCTCCTGTTTGTTTTATGTAGGATACCCCTTTTTCTGCAGTACTTTAACCTTTGTTAAGCCTTCTAAATAACTCTAATTTACCTTTTTTCCTCCTATCTTTGTCTTATTTCTACCATGTTTTTAAAATCCATTTTCATTTTATTCCACTCACCAGCTATCCCGTCTGAGGGGATTTTGATCTTTCCTTTTAATTTTGTATCACTTACACTACCCAGTATTTAAATTAAGCTCCATAATAGCAGGTTTAGTTGGTATACAAATACATGCTATAAGCCTTTTTCCCTGCCAGTAACCCCCTTACTACCATAAATCTGTCATTATTTTTTGCATCCTTCTGTCAATACTGGCGTGCCTCTAGCAGTCAGTATTATTACTCCCCTTTTCCTTTGTCCCTGATATTCTGCTTAATCCATACATCCATCCACAACCCCCTTTTCCATTTTTGTACATGGGTTGGGGTGTCACTTCACCAGTGAAAATCATCACCAAGGTTCACAGTACCTGGTGACTAGCTACTTAATATCCACCCTAAAATCCTTTTTGTCAAATTCACATGCCGCTTTCTAAATGTGTCTCCTACAAAGTGTCACTGGTGTAGCAGGTTCATAGGTTCATAGGTTCATACTAGGCTATCAAGGGCATTTCCTTAGCCTAGCCAGCCTTTATGTGGCTGGCTTCACCCACCCCTTTAGTTTAGTTTGAAAAAAAACTATATTTTTTTCTTTCTTCTCAGTCAAGACTGACAGTGACACTGATAATCCCTGGTATCTCGCTATCTCCATCCATTGGTCAAGATTCTCTCTTGAACAAGGCCAGCCAGTGCTTCTGCCTCACATGTGATTTTTTTTTTTCACCACAGCATGGGAGTCTGGTGGATGATCTGTGTCCTCCAGCACGTTCTAGCTATAACTAACCGTCCGAGCAGACTCATCTTTTGATGCAGAAGACTGTGGTTTCCATTCCAACACATGGTAATTAGATTGCTAGCACTGCAGTGCAACATAAGGGGGTGCTGCACTCTTCTGAGTGTGCCATCCACAGATGAGATATTAAACCGAGGTCCCAGCTGCTTGAGTTGGTGGTAGCTCAGGTGTCAGTAAAAGATCCCACAGCAACATATTTACAAAATGTCCATATTCACAGGCACATATATACATTTTTCTATTTTTTGATGTTAAGTTGTCAACTCGCCTTCATTCTTGCTGGATGAGTTTGGAGCCGATCCTCGGCTCCGACTCGGCACTTGCTAAGCTCGAGAACTCATTTTACCAGCTCGAGGCAACCCTATATCCCACGATGCAAGGCGTGACTACCCCAGATCTCGTTTGCCGCTTCGCAAAGAGGTCTCCTTTTTACCAGCTCAGGTAAAGCTTGAATTTGTATAAGATTAGTCAGGGTTTTTTTTATCCCTTTTCTTTCTATTTGTCATCTATTGGGTTATATATATACATATAGTTAATCTCCTACCCTATATTCCTTCTCTTTTACATCAGGATTTATTTCCTTTCTTCAGGCCTTAAGCCTCCCTCTCAGTTAATTCCTGTCAGGTTCGAGTTGGTGTGTTTTTTGTGGGTTAACTGTGTGATTGTTGTGTGTCTGTGTATATTTGGACATAATTATGTCTAAAGAAGTGAAGGTCTCTGGCTTCAAGAAGTGTGACTCGTGCTGTCAGAAAATGTCTCTGACAGATGGTCACACTTCTTGTGTGTACTGCCTGGGGCCTTTACACCTGCAGGACTCCTGTGCTATCTGTCACTCCTTTAGCCAGAGAGTCCTGCAGGAACGAAGAAATAAGCTTATTCTTCGTGGCATGTTAAAGCCAGAGGGTTCTCCAACCAAGGCTGGGTCGGTTAAGCCCTCTAAGCCATCTAAGGCCCAGGCTGTAGTTCTCAAGCCTTCGGCTGTGGCTCCGACTCCTTCGGAGTCGAGATCGGCTCCGGCTGGAGCCGATCTTTCCACTTTGGAGGTTGTAGTGTCGGCTCTGTCTGGCTCCAATACACAAATACCCATTACTTTGTCGGCTCCGGCCGGAGCCGACGTGTCTTTATCCAATATTGGAGCCGATAAGTCGTCGGCTCCGATGGCTCCATCCAGGAAGAGATCTCGGTCTCCTTCCCTGGAGTCGATTCATTCGGCTCCGGGATCTCCTCTTTTGTCGGAGCGGAGCCATCAGAGCCGATCTTCAAGATCTTCCAGGCTGTCAGACCATGATTTAGAGAGGGTGGTAAGCAGACTGTTGAAGTCACAGGCACTAGCCCAAATGCTCCATAGCCCGTCTAACAGACATCTGCTATTTCTCATCCCCCTGAACTTCCTCCTCCGACTCTCTTTCAGAGTTCGGAGCAGGAGCTTCTCGGAACGGTGACCGTGGGTGCGCCGGAGCTGATACTTCCCCTTTCAGCTCCGACGTCTTCGGCTCCGATCTCCTCCATCAGACCTTCTTTGGAGGGATCCGGTCGTCGGGTCTCCCTTGTCGGCTCCGAGGGGGCGAGTGGCATCGGACCCTTGTCCGACCCTGCTCTCCCTCTTGGAGCTTTGGCATTGGTGAGCTCGGCACCGACATCGGCTTCGGAGCCTTCTCTTTTGGTGGGGCCGGGGATTCCTGTTTCTTCGGAGCGGGATTCTTCTGGCCTCCCTGGGAGAGGAGCCTTCGAGGTGATGAGGAGTGTCCTAGCCCCTGAGCTAGGTCAACGGTCTATTCCTTTAGCTCCTCCATCTTCGGTGCCTGTTGATGTCTCTTGCCAGTCTCTTGCTCCGGACCCAGAGATCCATCGCCCCAGGTTTCCCCATTGGGAAGAACTTCCTCTTCCGAGGTTTCTCCTGATCCTGCAGGAGAACCCCCGCGTAAGAGGACGTTTAAGAGGAAGCACACAGACTCCCCTGAGTCTACTACATCAGATACCGACTTAGATGAGCCGGAGGGCTCCCCACGGTCCCCCTCTGAGGATGTCTCCTTTTCAGACATCCTGGAACTCCTTAAGCAGAGGGGAACTGGCCTTCCATTGATCCCTCCGAGGATGAGTCAGTATACCTGGAGGCTTTTGGATCTTGACCCTCCACCTCCTAGGTGTCTCCGCCTTTCGACCCACTCATGCAAGTGGTGGCTCGAAAGGCGTGGGCAGCCCCGGATTCTGTGGAACCAGTTCCTGGGAGGCCCTCCAAATTCATTACAGCCCCTTCAGACAAACAGTTTCTTTCTAAGGGCGTCCCTGTTGATGCTATGGTGGTGGCGGCGGCCACCAAGAAGGAACTTGCTGATCCTTCTGTGCCTGTCCAACCTCCTAACAAGGACTCTAGGACCATGGATAGGTACGGTAAGCGGATGACTTCAGAGAGACATTCTCAAGGAACTAGGTGAAGTGGTTCAGGATCCTTTGGCGGCTGGGGCTCAAGAAAAGATTGTCTCACAGCTAGGAATCCTCAATTCTTTGACTAACTCCTCCATGTGGCTCATTTCTTATGCAGCCGATGGAGCGAGTAGGGCCGCAGGCACAGGAGTGGCACTTAGGCGTCAAGCCTGGATGCGGCTTTGTAATTTCGCAGACCCTTTTAAGGCGTCCTTCACCAATACCCCCTTTGACGGTTCGGCTTTGTTTGGGCCTCTGGTGAAGGATACATTGACCAGGTGTGAACAAGATGGCAAGACCCTTTCTGCCGTAGGAGTCCATTTCTCCACCCCTTCAAGACCCTATCCAAAGGGTCAGAAGGGAGGGAAAATGTGGTTCCGTAAATCTCAAGGAGTCACGCCAGACACATGTGGTCAGTTTACCCCCAGAGGCAGAGGGGGTAATAATAATAGGCGCCGCCCTAGGGGCAGAGGGGGTCCGCAGAATCAGGGTAGCAGGGAGCCTCTCCCTGATAAACCCTTCCAGCATCCCTGAGGTGTTGCCCGACTGCCCACCCTTGGAGGCAGTCGGGGGAAGATTGTCGCTGTACCCAATAGCCTGGCGTTCCCTCTCTCAAGACAAATGGGTACAGTCGATCATATCCGAGGGCTACAATATCCCTTTCGAGAGGTTTCCCGTTCCTCAGCAATCCCTTCCAGACGTCTCACCCGGTCTAAGGGAATTGGCAAAGCAGGGAGGTATCAAAGCTCCTAGCAAAAAGAGCCATCCAACTAGTGCCAGCAGACCAAGTAGGATCCGGCATCTACTCAAGATTCTTTTTGGTCCCCAAAAGGACGGGAGATTGGAGACCAATTTTAGACCTCAGCAAACTAAACAAGTTTGTCAAGAAGGCCAGGTTCCGGATGGTCACGCTTCAGTCCATTCTACCCTTTTTGGGCAAGGACAACTGGATGTGCTCAATAGACCTTCAGGATGCGTACTATCATATAAAGATTCACAGGCGCTCCAGAAGGTTTCTCCGCTTTCGGCTGGGGTCCAGTCATTTTCAATTCAGAGCCCTGCCCTTTGGCCTCACTACAGCCCCCAGAGTGTTTACCAAATGTATGGCAGTGGTTACGGCTCATCTGAGACGTCAAGGATTCCAGGTGTTTCCGTATCTAGACGACTGGCTCCACTCCGCCACCACCAGGCATCAACTTCTCGAGGCCAGAGACTACACTCTGCAAACCTGCAAACAACTGGGGATTTCAATAAACTTCGAAAAATCTTCTCTGTTGCCTTGCCAATCTATTACCTTTATAGGCGCAGAATTAAACACCGTCAGCATGTCAGCCAGACTCACAAAACAAAGAATTCTGGACATCCAGAAGTATGTTCAGATCATATTACTCAGCAAGAAGATCAGAGCCAAATTTGTCCTGAAGGTTCTGGGTCTTATGGCTGCAGCCATTGTACTACTACCATTAGCCCGCTTCCATATGCAGCTTCTGCAGTGGATGTTCGCTCAGTGGTCATTCCAGCAGCTCCCCATGAGTCACGAGATTTTCGTCACGCAATCATGCAAGAGTCATCTAACCTGGTGGATGTCTTCTCCTCTGTTCCATCAGGGCCGACTGTTTGTTCCCCCAGTTCCGGTTGCCACAGTCACTTCGGATGCCTCTCTGATCGGGTGGGGGGGGGCATTATCAGGGCAGGATGGTCCATGGGAATTGGCAACCCATAGAATACCATCTGCACATAAATGTCCTAGAGATGAGAGCAGTGCTTTTAATGTTGCAAGCCCTCAGCGACTTTCTTCCCTTAGGGACTATTGCAGTTCAGACGGACAACATATCTGTAGTCTGGTATATCAACAAGCAGGGCGGGACCAGGTCCTATCCACTGTGTCAAGAAGCTCTCAGACTTTGGCAATGGGCAATCTCCTCTCATTGGTTTCTGATAGCAACACATATCCCCGGGAGATCCAACCTCTTAGCGGACAGACTGAGCAGAGCTATTCTCATGCCACACGAGTGGTCTCTCAAACAATCGGTAGTGGACGAGATTTTTCAGAAGTGGGGCTTCCCTTCCTGCGACCTTTTTGCTACACCCCAAAACAGCAAATGCCCGGACTTCTTCACCCTCTTTCCTCTACCAGGCCATTCCCCGAGAGACTCTCTGACCCAGGATTGGCCTCGGAGACTTCTGTATGCCTTTCCTCCATTTCCACTGATGCCACAAGTTATTCAGAAAGCTACCGTATTGAGAGCCAAGTTGATCCTCATTGCCCCTTACTGGCCTCGACAAATTTGGTTTCCGTCCCTGCATAGTCATCTCCTGGCGCAGCCTTGGCATCTGGACCCAGTTCCAGATCTTCTGACCCACCAGTCGGGTCAACCGCACCGGGCCATTCATTCTCTCAACCTCACTGCTTGGTTGCTCCACTTCCTTCCTTAGCCAGGCTTCCTATGATCTCTAACCCCGTTAGAAATATCATAGTAGCTTCTCTAAAGTCCTCCACCAGAAAGATTTATGCTAGTAAGTGGAAACGTTTTTCTTTCTGGGCAAAGTCTAAACACATAGATCCCTTTACTGCTCCAGTGCATTCAGTTTTGGACTTCTTAGCAGAGATTTTTCAATCGGGGTCTTCTTCTTCTACAGTTAAAGTCCAATTGGCAGCTATCTCTAATTTTCATGTTGGTTTAGCGGATCAAAACATAATGTCCCACAAGCTTTGCAAAGCCTTTCTGAGGGGTATCCTTCTCCTGAAGCCTCCAATCAGAGATCCTCCTCCGCAGTGGGATTTGAATTTAATGCTGACATCCTTGATTCTACCCCCCTTCGAACCGGCTGCTACATGCTCGTTAAAGTTTCTTTCCTGAAAAACAATTTTCTTGGTTGCTGTTACTTCAGCTAGAAGGGTTTCTCAACTTCAGGCCCTTTCTGTCCGTTCCCCATACTTGGTTTTTCACAAAGATAGGGTATCTCTAAGAACTAATCCATCTTTTTTGCCCAAAGTTGCTTCCCAGATGAATATTAATCAATCTATTGATTTGCCAGTTTTTTTCTTAATTATTCGGACAAAGCTGAACAAAAACTTCATTGCTTGGATGTCCATCGTCAACTCAGATATTATTTGGACAGAACTAAACAATTCAGAAAATCTGATCAACTATTTCTTTCCTATGCAGAGAACAGAAAAGGTCTCCCAGTCTCTAAAGTGACATTATCCAGATGGCTGTCTTCTATCATTTCTTATGTTTATCTTCTTAGAGGCAAGCAACTGTCCTCAAAACCAAAAGCACATTCTACCAGGAGCCTGTCCACATCCACAGCCTTTCAGGATAGGCTACCTATTGACACCATTTGTGCAGCAGCCACTTGGGCCACTCCTCACACCTTTGTCTCATTACAAATTGGACTTGGCCTCCAGGGACAGGGCTAAGTTTGGTTCCACAGTTCTCAAGAGTCTGTTCCATTGAGCCACCCAGGATAGAGGTGCTAGGGACGCGGTCCCATCCAGCAAGAATGAAGGCGAGTTGACAACTTAACATTTAGAAGTTATGTACATACCATAACGTTCCATGTTAGTTGTCTTCTCTCGCCTTCTTTCTTGCATCCCTTCCTCCTTCCCCCTGGCCTGGACTGATCTTGAGGTTGTACCCTTTTTTGGGGGTGTTGTCACTCTTTCCAAGAGTTCCCAGTAGGAAGACTCATTATTGTTAGCGGCTATTGGCCTAGTTTCTCCTACATTTAGTAATCTTCTTCCTTGGGAAGAAGTGTTTTTGGCAGGGTTTTCTTCTAGCTACCAAACGAGATCTGAGGTAGTCACACCTTGCATCATGGGGTATAGGATTGCCTCGAGCTGGTAAAATGAGTTCTCGAGCTTAGCAAGTGCCGAGTCGGAGCCGAGGATCGGCTCCGAACCCATCCAGCAAGAAAGAAGGCGAGAGAAGACAACTAACATGGAACGTTATGGTATGTACATAACTTCTAATTTTTACCTTTCGTCATTTTTTCTTATAACATCCTTATTGTTCTGTAATTGACCCTCACCCCTCCTTCCACAGCCATAGTCTAATATTTCACATTATATCTACCAAAATCCATTTCAAATTAAACAAAATTTCTTTCTTTCATTCCAGATAACCCATATTACATAAAATAATTCTTATCTACCCTTCTCTCATATTCTTTCTTCTTCTTATAATATCCTTACATAATCTTATTCATATCCATACTGTTTGTCATTAAAATTCTCAAAAAGTTTTTTCTTTCACAGAACCCACCCTTTTCCAGAGTTTCACCACTCTTTTACATTAAAAAAAGTGACATGCTGTGTCTAGTCCTCTTGACAAAATACACACCCTTTCAGCTTTCTTTTTCTATGGCATAGTTATCTTTTTCCTGGTAACTTATTCATTACCAGTCTCCATAGGAAATCCTGACACACCATTATCTTGGTACACTGCTTTTTCCTTCCTATAATGCCTTTAATCACTTCTGGTAATTTTTTTATGGATTTATATAATATTGTTTCATCACATTATACCATATCCTTCAGTCTCTGTCATCAGTTATTATTTTCCATGTTAGTATTTTTTTCTTGATAATTTTTAATTCTTTCATTTACATGTTCTTTTTTGTTCTCATTTCCCATAACTTTCTTTACTTGTAGTTAAAAAAAAAAATCACTATTATTTCTCATTCTCTTCCTTTACCGACTTTAATACTCTGTACAAGTTTAATGAATAATAAACAACTGCTTTTAGTAATCCTAATTGCCCATTATCTTCACTGATATACAACACACCTCTTTTCATTGGGTATAATCTTGATTCCAGTATGAAAAAGGGCACCAGTTGCACAATTTTATTTTCATTTTTTTCTGAGATCATGTAAACATTTGAATTTACCAGATAAACCATTTTTCTGAATGCTTATTTATATGTCCTCCACAGAAGACATGCTTCTTTCATTTATTTTATCAAACCCTCCTATTCCATCACAACTACATCATTTCCCCAGATTTTATCCTTAGCAAATAGACTTCATCTAAAGAAAAATACACCCCCTCCCCCCAGTTTTCACCATATCATCCAAACCCTTACTTTTATGTTTATTCAAGATCATTCCCATTTCCTTTAAACATCCATTCAGATAAATCGACACTTCCTTCATCCATATTTTGTTCTTGGCAACTGCAACTGTTTTGTCTCCGTATGCCAAAAGTACTGGAATCACCACCCCCTTGCAATACTTGTCAGCATCTTTCATTTTATAAGCTACTTCCCTCACTATCACATTCATTACCAGTGCAAAAGATATTCCACTCATGGGACATACTTTTCTTATACTCCACTTCATGTATATTTCTTTACCCAGCCATGCATTCACTAAAGCTCTCACTCTATATTATTTTGATATGCTGACATATACATTTAATTAATTATAGTACCTATTACATACTTCTCCATAACATTTAACAAGGCATCATGTCCTACTGCTTCAAATGCCTTGCTTATATCACCTACCACAAGTTTCACACACTTCCTTTTACTTGTAATATTAACAATTTCTCTCAGAATCAATAAAAATTCTTGACATCCTTCCCTTTTATATTGTATATACTTTATTTTATAATATTCCTCATCCTTTATTCCATCCTCCACTGTATTATTCTCATACAAATTTTATAATCTGTTACTTGGTGTGACGGGTCTCCATTTTTTTATTTCGTTTTTCCCAACTTTCTTCTATATAAATTTTAGTATCCCACTACAAAACTCTTCGTAAAACAAAACCCTTCCCTCAACCATTCATTCAGTACATTTGCAAAATACTCGCTTTGCCAAGCCATTAATTTCTTATACATTCCATGTCCTGTACCATCTAGGCCTGATAATGAATCAAAGTTTACTTTCCTAAGTACTCATCCAATTCAATAATAATTTCTTTTTCAAATTCTTCCTTAACTTTTTCTGGATTTTTCTTTACTTTCCATTCTGTCTTACTTTCCTTTCTACTTGTATATATGTTTTTCACATACTGTACTTCAGTATTCATAATTTGTTGTGTTTTTTGTTTAACTCTCTCTTTTTACATGTTTCATTTTCCTCATTATGTTAATATCCTCCTATACTATTTTACCCCAATATGCAGATACCTCCTCCCTCAGAAATAATATATCTGCCTAAACAGCAATGCCTTATTTTTTTCTCTATTTCTTTCATACTTTTTATATCATAATACTCTCTTGTATTTTTCTCTAACTTCTAATACATATCTATACATTTTCCCAGACTCCACTTTCTCTTCCTTTCTTACATCATCTTGTCATTGAAGAAACACTTTTTATACTTATTAAATTTAATCCTCAATTCCGACCAGTTTTTATAGAAGTAATTCCATAACTGTAATACTGCCCACTTTTCAGTTTCATCACACAAATTCTAATTTATTCTTTTTATTCCCTTTCCTATTTTAATATGCTACCTTTCTTCCATCACATCTGTTCATATTGCTAAATAGTCTGATAAACCTGTCACAACTGTATCAGTATCTGTTACCCCAAGCCTTCTGATTAATACAAAAGAATAATCAGTGTCGGATCCAAGTACCCCTCTTATATAAGTCCATTGACTTTTGTTCCACACAGCACCACATTTAATCACTTCCTGTATTTTTACAGCCCCCCCCCCCATTTTTTTTTTTTTTTTTACATTTTCCCCTTAAATCACAAGTAAAGTCCTTTGCAGTTATGGTAAACACCACATAGTCTAATATCTGATGAAATAAATTCTGTTTCCTTGCTTAGTTATATAAGCATGTAATGCTATAGTTCTGTAAACATGTCATTTCCACTTCACATCTGCAACATTTAACCTGTAAACATGTTCTCTCCACCTCACATCCATAACAGTTAACCCTTCCATCCTTACCAGTGTTTCTTCTGGTATTTTCACTTTCTTTTTTTTTTGTTACACACAGCACTGCCACTTTGCAGAGCAATGTTCATTTCCTTAGTTCCATTTTATATTTCCACCCCACAGTTTTTCTGTTTGCCATCTTTCTTCATTTGTCCAGAATTCTACATCCTCTAACAGAATAACATTCATATCAGATTTAGCACACTATTCCAGTATCCCTATCCTTCTTACAGTGTTAATAATAATATTTAAATTTACTGAAAGTGCTCTTAAATTGTTGCTTTTCCTTTTTTTAAGTTTAGAGGAAATATTTAAAATTTTTGTTTTCTTAATTTTACTCTTTCCCCTACTGAATATTTCACAATACATCCAAAAGTGTCCCTTGTATTTTTTTAACACAGCCTGCATTCAGGAACACTTTCTTGCTATATGGCCTTTCTTTCCACACTGGCTACATTGTACTTAATTAAATGAGAAAAGTCCCAAGAAAAGACATATGATTTAGGCTGCCCATCATACATTAATGTCCCTCTATGACCAGCTACCAAAATAACAGTTGACAAATGTTTTCCCATGTTTTTTTTTTTCACTTTTCAAAACTGTTTCCAACCACTACCCTGCATACTATAAGTTTCTGTCACCTGTAACTTTCACAATATTCTCAACAGTTTCACACAGACCCTGCAAGCATTTTTTAACATTATCTTCTAGATCATCAGTTTTAAACTGCAAGTTAACTTTTTTAACATTCAAGTTACTACCAGAAAACAAAAAATTGTTCCATGGGTAAATGTCCTCGTTTTTGTTGCACAGTTCCAGAAATTTCATCATCAGTCCATCAGTTAAGTCACAAAGCATCTCTGTCCCAATATGTATAAAAGACCAAATTTCTTGAGCTTTAAAACCCAGAACAGTTACCAGATTTTCCCATACATAATATCTGTCTATTAGTGTTTTTTATTGTTCTTCTCTTACAGTTTCTTAGTTGGTTGCTGCTCACCTTTTGTGCCTGCTGTCACTGTTGCATATGCATTTAGTTACTGCACTGTCCGCTGCTACAAAAACAGACATCTCCACAGTTTGTTGCTGCTTTCCTCTTTTACTCTGTGTCAGTGCTGTATAAGTTTTAGTTTTTGCATTCTCTGCTGACATATCATCTGGTTCCTTTTCCACATTACCATCCTCAGCACTTCTGAAAAAGGTGTCTGCCATCTGACCTCATGAAATAGCAGAACTGTGATTATTTTTAACAAAACATTTGCAAGCCCTCCTGTTACAAGTTCTGTTATCAGCACCACTTCAGCAGACTCACTTACCTCCTTCTCCATGGAGTCAGCTAAACACTGATCATTTGTAACATCCACCATACAAGTATCTTTGTTTGCATTCTGAAGCTCCATATCATACAATATTTTTCCTCCAGATTCTCATTTTCCACCTCCAAACTCTCTATTGCTTTTCTCTCCTCTTCCATGCTGCTACTTCCCTTAGGCCTCTCCTTTGCTGCTGTAGAGGAGCTTTCTGGCACAACTTAGCAGTACAAAGAGTAGGGGAAGCCCCCTGATACCCTAGCCTAATTTCCCGCAATAGTATAGGTACCACTTTGGACCTTCCAGAATAGAGGCCATTGGTCTAGTAGGACTAACACAGTCTACAAAGAACAAATGAGTAAAATAAAATATTGTATGTGCATCTTACACCTCTTAATATAATTCACTACTCTCTTTTTTATTATATATCTGTAAGGCCATTTATGTTTTGAGATATGGACAGAGTTGCCATTCTGGTAGGATGCTGTTACTCTTACCTGATATATGTGACGATACTTTTGAATGTATATTGCCAACTTTTTAACCTTACATACACACAGTTTTTGACAGGGGTATCTATGTAGTTGCTTTGTCTTATCTCCATTTCAAACTGACACATTTTCAAGAATTTTTGCTTCAATGAAAACACCTAAAAAATAGATTTTCAGAACCACTGTCCGATTTTTGACTTAAAATGAACACAGAAAACTATATACATTTAAAAACATTGTTTACCCCTGCAGATATGAGCATTTGTTGCAAATTGATGACTGCGCCCATAGGCATTACCTAATCTAAAATGAATAAATTAAGACTGCCCATTCTAAAGTGCATATTACAGCCTGTGTTCCCAGATAACACTAATTGGTGCCTGTTTTTCTTATCTCTGGTTTTCGGCCTTATCAAGAAGGAAGATGAGGGAGCCTACAGGGAGGAGGTGACCCAACTTGTTCATTGGTGCACTGACAACAACTTACCACTAAATGTTGGGAAAACCAAGGAAATCGTTGATTTCAGGAAGGTAACTAAGCCACACACCCCTATCGTCATCAATGGTGCCACAGTGGACAGAGTTGATAGCACCAAATTCCTAGGGATACATATCTTGCAAGACCTCAGTTGGGCCACAAACACTTCCTACCTTCTAAAGAGAGCCCAACAATGTCTCCACTTCCTTAGGAGACTTCGTAGAGCTAACCTCCCCCCACAGGTCCTACTTACCTTCTACAGAGCCACATTTGAGAGCGTACTGACAAACCACATCATTGTCTGGTATGGAAATTGCTCTCAAGCCGATCGGAAGGCACTGGATAAGATCAATAAACAAGCCACAAAAATCATTGGCTCCAACCTTCAGTCCCTACAGGACATGTATTCAGACAGATGCTGTGGCAGAGTCCGAAAACTACTGAGGGATATACATCATCCGCCCTATGGACTGTTCAAACTCCTGCCAACAAGGAAGCGTTACAGATGCATTAGATGCAGGACATTCAGATTCCATAACAGCTTCTTCCCACGTGCTATCAGACTGCTGAACAACAAACCCATAGCCTAACCTGCTAAATGGGTAAACAAACATTATTTATGTGCAGTATGTCATTGTTATCTACATAGCTCACTTTACACTTTATACTTTATTGTGTTTATTTTTAGTATCTTATTTTTTATTTCTATTTCAGTATTTTTAAATTATTATTAATCTTCCTTCTGTAAACTATAATTCTTATGGTACGAGCCCGAGTATCGAAATTTCATGCAGTGACACTCACGTTTTCCTCTGTGTTGATCTGTATGACAATAAAGTTTACTTTGACTTTGGTTTTATTCCCTCTAAAAAGAAAAACATGAGCAAATAAGGATCCAGTGTGACCTCTCCTGGCAACCATCATGGATAGTGTTATTTTCCCATTGGGAAGAGTATGTTGATGTGGTGTAGTGGCTGGACTGACAAGGTGAAATATGTGGGCTTGAGACTTGCAGGCTCACACTATTTTCTTGTCTTGAAGTTAGTACAGAGGACTGTTGAGCTTCTTCCTGTAGTCCACAGTATGATTCTGTCACCTTCCATTTGCCTTGTGTGCGATTTCTGAGCAATTCAGTTAACCATAAATTGCTCTAGGGGAGTTGGGAAGTTGTGCTGTGCTCCTCTGTGGTCTTCTGGATTGTATGCTTAGTAACTACCTGTGAACAGCTATTTTAAGCTTTGGATTAACAGATGACTGTGCAAGGCTATATTATCCTTAATAGTATCCAAAAGGAGTTTTCCCTTAGGACCTGTATTATGGTGGCTTACTAAACACTGTGAAAACTGAGAAACTTTGAACCTTTACTGTTTTTTTTTTTCCACTTTTGTTAAAATTCAGTTACTTGCATTTACTGCATATTGTAGATGTCACAAAGAATAAATATGGAAAAAGCAATGGAAACATTCCAAGAGTAGAAGAAAAAGCTCAGGCTAGGAAGAACATCACTGCTGTTCAGCAAAAATCAGTTCATGTTGCGGTCCTAATAAAAGAGATGGCTTCCAGTAATTTAGAGGAAAATGCACTCAGATGTTTATAGTGAGAATGTGGAAGAATATATATAAAGCCAGATAAAGGCTGATAAAAATAGAAGTTTCAAGTAGCTATACATATGAGCTGATAGAACTTGAAATGAAGGAAAGATTGAATTAATCTGGAGCTTTATGGTGAGACAGTACAGGGACATATAAAGCCAGGTAAAAGATTGAAAAGTAGAAGTTTCAAGTAACTATTCATATGAGCTGATACAACTGATTGAACCAGGACGTTCCCAAGAGGAAATGTTTCTAAACAGTAATAGAATTAGAAGGCAGAACATGTAGGATAAATAACTAAGATAATTTTGCTGTACCAGAGAAAAAGGAAGAAGCGGTCTGTAATAATTTTATGAAGGTGCAGATAAGCAGCTGGCTGGTGTTCCACAGCAAGATTTGTCTGTTGAGAGGACACATTGCATGTATGCTCCAAATCTGGTCATCAGAAAACAGCAGAGACCTATATTGGTAAAGATACACTCATATCAGGTAAAAGAGATGCTTCTTGAAAAATTGTGACAGAAGGGAAAAGTATGAAAATTTGAGACACCAGAATATTTTTGGAAGTTACTCTCTCTACATCAGGCAAAATGAAGTAAGTTTAATCTGGCAGTCATTGGATGTCTAGAGGCATTTGTGTTGCTATATCCAGGTGTATTCAGAATATTTTTTTTCCTGGAAAAGTGAAGATTTTTTTTGGAAGTAGAGCTAGGTATGCAGGAAATTAAAAAAAAAAGCCTAGTCAAAAGAGTAAGACAAAAAGATGAAGGGGGTTTTTGTTTCTCAACCTTCTCTCAGTAAGCAAACCCAGGGAAAATCTTTTCCATTATTGCAAAGGAAAATGCTTGATCAGATGGAAGAAATGTATGTGTTGACCAGGTAGAACTTGGGAGCATCTTAGACTTGAGCCTGGATAATGATATTGGGAGAAGAAGATAATCAGGAAGAAGACTAGCAACAGAGCATGTGAGTAAGTGGAAACATTGTAAGATAGCCTTTCCAGATAATGTGGATGAAAAAGACATAGTAGAAGTAGTAGTGCATGAAGAAAGACTAGAAGTTTAACTGGTGGGAGATGTATAAAGTAGAAATACCACTTTAGCAGGTTAGCACAGATAATTAAGACTCTGAACTGTTAACTAGAAGCTTTCTGTGCTCTGAGGATTGATTCCCTCAGCCTCCATTTGTTTACTGTGTGACCTTGAGCAAGTCACTTAAGTAAACAGTGCTTTGGGGTTGTTGGGAAATTGGGCTGTGTTACTCAGGGGTCTACTAGACTGGATGCCTAGTAACTATCTATAAATGTGTGTCACTGATGTTTAAAAATGACTGTAAACTAAACAGTTTATTATTAATGTTTGTTTAACAGTTTCCTGATATAAGTTATATGCCATTCTCTGAAAATTAACAGTATTTTAAATATGAGGTGGGGGAGTCTTATCAGTGACTGATAAACATGCTAATGATAGTAAGATTAAGTATTTCTTAATTGTAATGGAAGGCTTTGTACTGTAGCAAGATAAGAGAAGCTGAAAAGAAACAAGTTAATCTATTGTGTATAATGTGTTCCTTCACTGATGGGGGAATTTAAATGTCTATTGATTGTATAATATCTAATATACATTTGTGTTTGTGCATATACAATTAAAATAACTTCCCATTTTATAGAGATGTTTGCATTAATGTTCTAAGCTTAAGCTGCAGACAGTTTGTAGTCAAACAAAACCTCAAACAATAGAAAATTATGAAAAACATTAAAAAAAATTTTTTTCTTTTATTTGCAAAGTAACTAGCAAGAGTTTTAACAGTTCACTCACTTTTGGTTGAAGCTAACCAGCCTGCAGCTGGGGTGGTTAATTGTGAAAGCTCTGAACAGTGTGTTCTATGTGACCTGTTCTGTGAATATGCAAGGAACAATGTAATTAACTTTTACAGGGATATTGTCCAGCAGTTTACATGAAAATAAATAGTAAAGTAAGAAATGAAGATTGAAATTGTGGGAAGTGAATTGTTATATAAACAGTTGCCTTCCCAGCAGTCATAGTACTTTAAACTGTCCACTGTTATATTTAATGCATTAGCATTTATAGCTTTTCTTAAGGTTAAAAGTTAATGTTTATATAATTTGTTTTTCACATGTGGGCACACCAGGAAAAAGCGAAAATGGAAATAATTTGTGGAAGACATAGTTATGCCAAGGTTAACGGAAGATGAGGCTCCACAATTAATAGCCAAGATAGTAACAGATGAAATAAAAACAGTGATGTGTAATCAATCATCAGGGAAGTCTTTAGGAACAGATAGTATTCCTATAAAATTTGGAAGATAAAAGGGAGAAAAGTGATAATGATCTTGGAAGGCTTTTTTTCAGCAATATTTTTTAAAGGGCTATGAAGTACCAGCATCTTGGAAGAGAGCTGTGATGGCAGCATTACCAAAAAAAGTGTAAAGACGCTTCAGCTCTGGCTTCATGTTGAATTATTTTGATTTTAAAACGCAATTTATTTCTATTAGTTGCTAAGAGAATGGCAAAGGTGTAACCAAAATTGATAGATTATAGATCAATATGGTTTTGTAGAGGTGAGGTGAATAATCAGTAGGATTATACCACAGTGGTGGGTCAGGGGGGAGTCAAAGTTTAAGAAGATTGCACTATTTTTGATGAGGCATCATGCCAAGAAAACAATTGATAGTCAGCTGAGATTTTACGACAGAGCAAGGGTGTTCCCTGGTAGTGTAATAGGGTTAATAAGAAAGATATATGAAAGGTCAGAGGCAACAATTAAGGTAAGAGGGTTTCTGTGTGACAGGTTGTGTTTGAACAGAGGAACCAGGCAGGGATGTCTTCTTTTCTGAATGTCGTTTGCTTTGTGTTTAGTGCTAGCAAAGAAAGTAAGGGATTTGTAAATTCAAGGATGTAAGTGATGTCATAATCAAAAAAGTTAGTTTTATTTGCATGTGATATAATTTTGTGTTTGATGAATCCAGAAAAGGGCTTAAAGTTTTGCAGAATATTTTGAGACATTTTGAAGTCTTTTTAGGGATATAAAATAAATGAAGATAAAAACAAAATCTGTTTTGGTAAGCTGTACATCAGTAGATAAATTGATTATTGATAAAATGAAATATTGATGCTATGGATTAAAAAGGGTTGTGGTATGGAACCCAAGGATATGTGAGAAAAGACCAACCAGAAGATAATACAAAAATTTAAAAAATAATGGAAGCTCTTAATTATGATTATGGATATTGAGAAAAACAATGTTTAGTCTGTTCAGTCCTTATAACAGATCAGATGTATTTTCATCAACCAGAAGAGAAGTAGATGACAATTAAGACTTGAGCAACTTTGTTTTGTAGGTGGGAAAGTAAGAGTGAGTGGGATAAGCTGATTTTACTTGTAGACCAGGGTGATTTAGGGTTATCTATTTTGAAGTAGGTAGTTTAAAACTATGCAGTTAAGTCTGATTTACATAATTCAAGCAAAAGGTAATAAATCAAAGTTGAAATGTACTCTCACTAAACATGGCAGGAATTTGAGAGAGAGAGCCTGGGATTTTAGATGCACATCCTTAAGAAAAATATTAGTAGCCATACAGAATATTATATTGAAGGAGTTTCCAGATATTAAAGGAGGCTTTGGTTCCTTTATTTTACCTGATTTAGGGTTACTTAGATTTGTAAACGTCTATTCCAGTTTTTTGACGAGTTTGCCTTGCCAGCAGTTTTTGCAGCGTAGGGTTGTTATCAAAATAAATTTAATTACGAGTTTCCTAACTGCATTAATTCCAAGATTTCCTTTGTGCCACCCAAACCTCATGGAGCTGAGCCTTTTCTTCCAGTGCTAAATTTGCCAGCTGGCTCTCTAGCAGCTTAAATTGCTACACTGCATATTGATAGCTCTACTGACTCTTCTGTCATATTTTGTTCTCTTTCATGAAAACCCTTACTTTAAATTCCTGAGTTCTTCCCAGTGGTCTGAGAGGTTTTCATCCTGCAATAATATTCTGCCTAACAGTAACTTTAGTTGCTCCTGTACCCAGTTTTAAAACCAGATTTCCATACAGAGTAAATTGGATGATGCTCCCTCCCTCAACTTCGGCCAAAGCAATACCAGGGCATGGTCTGAAACAAACACAGGGTGAGTTACTACCAGCTTCACTAAATGTACGTTGTCACCCATAATAGAAATTCTATACAAGCATGACCTGCTGTGAAATCTAGGGGGGTCATTAAGTAAAAAGAGGTTGCAAAGGTCTTCAAATATTTGTTCAGAGACTGTTCCTCCCTGGTGAGTGTTGGACGTCTAGGTTCACCTAAACATCTCTTACATCACACACAGACTATTCCAGTCTCCCCTATTACAAAGATTCCCTTTGGGAAAGCTGTAATGCCATCTAACTTCTTGGCAGATTCCTGGCACCCAGTTTTAGGTGGAATATAAATTGAGCAAGGGGTTACCGTACTGCCCTTTGAAAATACTCTTACAGCTACAAATCTTCCATGAGCATCCTTTCACCCATCGTCTATTCATAGTGGGGCACCCCTGGTCGCTACTGTTACTACAACCCCCCATTTCCTACTTATTTTCAGAAGAATTCCAATCTCCAAAATATCTCCTTATAAGCGATTGATGCTCTTGCCTGTTCAAATGTGTCTTCTGCAAAAAACTAATTTCACCCTCAACTGACTAATATGTTGGGTGATTTGTGCCAACTTTACAAGGTCCACCAGCCTGTTTATATTCCAAGACAATCAACTTAAAGCTTCCACATGCAAAATATGTTCCCGGATTAGAATATGTCTTCTGTGACCTTTCCCAAGTTGAAAAACATACCTAAACCATCCAATGTCTCTCTCTCTCTCTAGCAAAACTGTGCTCCTGCAAAATGTATATGCAAAATTAATATGAAAATATGCATTTAATGACAAAAGTACAAACTCTGTAACATAAACATATGAAGAAAAAAATGTAACAATATATAAGACTCCTTCAAACCATTAACATTGCTAATAACTAACCAAGTTAATACAGCAAAATATAAAGCAGAGTATGAAAATCCCCCTATGAAAATCACATGCGTTTACTGTCCCCATCCCACTAGGAATCCATTCCAAAAATTTTAAAGTAAGTCATATTAGGAGAGGATGAGAGGAGACAACCAAGGAAATCCCCCCTATCAGTATTATAACATTTTTCCCCTTTTCCCTCCTTTTTTTTCTTTTTCCAGTCTAATCTATGTAAACTAGCTGTATTCTGTATAGCTTGCTTATAATGCACTCTATATGGCACACTCATTTCATACTCCTTGTATATACGTCTTGTGTGCAAAGCACAGATTACATTTGTCTTTCTTAAAAATGGTCAGTATCTAGTGTAGCTGCACATTGAGACTAAAACAACCCAATTCAGATTATGAACTTTAAATTTTTTCCTTTTGCCACAGCTTGACAGGAGCAGATGTTTCTGCTGGTATAATTGCACCTTTATTAATTTAGAGTTTGGCTGCTTTCTCATGGACAGATTTAGAGCATAAGCATGATGTGCCCTGTCAAGTAGCAAATCTTGCTGTGGAGCACCAGTCCAGTTACTTGTATACTTTTCTATAACTAATAGAGCCAGTTCCTCTCAGTTTCTCTGGTATAGCAAAATGTATAATTTTATTCCGGATTCTCTGTCTTCTAATTCTGCTATTTTTAAAACATTTTTCTTGGCTCCGATTTCTGCATTTTGATCAGCACGTCTGAATGTCTCTTTAAAGCTGCTTCTATTTTCCAGTATTTTGTCACTTGAGTCTGTATTCCAACACCACCCCACTTATTTTAAACACCTGGGTGCATTTGATTTATTTTTCCTGTCATTTACATGAGGCTATCTGCTGTATTAAGACTTCATTTAAGGTTTTTACTAACAAGAACTTTTAATTCTTTTCTAGTAGATTTTCTATTTTTATTAAGATGTCTTCATTGCTGACATCTAGGCAGTGTGGTTTCAAACTGGTAACTGAATTTTACCAAAATTGATACATTTTACTGGCCTTTTAAACAGTTTCTCAGTTTTCATAATGGGGGTGTTGCAATCAACATGTTTTTCTGTTGGCCACCATCCTGGAACTCTAGTCATGAATCTTGTTCCCTGAAACTACAGTACAACATGGTGCATATTTCACCTACCACATCCCTGTAGCCCATATTTATCATAACACAGGACACGTTTAAATAGAAGGGTTTAAAACCTGTTTCAGACATGAAGTGTAGATAATTTTTATCAACATCCTGTCTGCCTCATCAGGTTTTGGGTGCAGTTCATAGCTACTGTGGAGGCTTGATGCATTGTATAAACCTCATACCATACGCTGCTGTGATTCATGATGGAACTGACATGCAGTGGTAGAATATGCACAGCAGTAAACCTGGAGGAGGCAAGGTACAGAGATGATATACTAATCACTACCTGAGCTATGTTCTGCAAGTCATGGAATACAGAATAGTGGAAGAGCACATATTTATGTAGGTGCAACTGCATACCTTTATCACTGTAAAAAAATAAAATATGGATATCTGCAGTGCCCACATAAATGTGATTTGTTGCTTACCTCAACATGCCTGAGGAAGCCCCATCACTACTATGGATTAGCAAATGTCTCAGATCACAAGATTAGAGGAATGCTGAGGTGCATCCAGTAAGTGACTGCAATATTCTCAAGCATGATAAATTGAATTTTGTTTACCAGAGTTACACAGAGGTTAGCAACAAGCAATCAGTCTCCTTTGTTATCTGAAGCATGTTATCTGAAGCATCCGCTGCCTGCTACTGAAAAATAAGTATAATTTTTACTTGATCTGCACTTCTTGCATTGTATTTTACTGTGTGCTGATATTTTTGAACTGTGTTTACTGTATTTTTGATGTTTCCTGCTCTTTTAGCCTAGCATAGACTTGATTTAGATTTGCTGGTCCCAGTCTGTTTTTGCAGTTTCTGAGCACTAATCCAGCTTTACTCCACAAAAGAAGGCCTCCCCCTGTAACCTAGTGAGAGTAGAATGTAGATAAGGACCTACTTGAGTGGTGATTGTTGGCCCAGTGTAGTGTGCTACTATTGAGTAGAGTGTTTGAAATCAGTTTACTTTCATTGCTACTTGTTTCCCATATCTGCGCAGGTTTGCATGGTGCACACCACCTGCGTAACTGCACACTATTACTCAGTGAAGGATACCATTGGCGGTTATAGATGCAAACTCTTCGATAATTTTCCCTTAGTCAACTGCTTGTGCTCCATTGCAGGTTTCTCGCTGTTGTGCTTCACTGTCCAGTTAGACACTCAGCTGAGCCTCTGAGGTTCCTTCACAAGTCTAACCCATTAAACCCCTCACAGTTTAGAGCATTTTCTTGTCCCTTAGCTATACCCGGTCCTTCTAGTCCCCTCCCTGTTACTGACTGCATTACTTCACCTAGCATCATGAATGGGCAATTTCCCACCATTTCTCTAGCCAACTGATCGACATGGGCATCCTGAGGCAGTGTAGCAATTCCCCCATGTACACTGACGACTCACTTCTCCTAATTCACACAAATTCAGTATGTGACAGTTGTATCTGTATTATGTTTCTAGAATCTAGGTTGCTCACAAATCAGTATATCAGATACTAAACTGATTGCCAGCTGACATACTTCACCTCCGGCACCATCCAAACATGTACAGGACCTAAACCTACATCTGCAGAGGTTCTCACTAGAAGCCTACCTAAAGATCAGAGACCTCCCAGACATAAACACGTTTCACTTAATACATTCCCAGCAAATCACAGTACACATACAAACGCATGCACCAGTGTCTCACCAAATTTGCCCATAAGGCAAAACACAAAATCAAATGTTTTAGTCATAGATGACTCCATTGTGAGGCACACAGATGTCCCACTCATCAGGTTGGATAAGGAAAAGATCAGTCAGCTGTCTGTCAGGTGCCAGTATCCACCACATCACACATGCACTCATGTCGCTCAACAGCAGGCATTATTATGACTCTGTCATTGTCCATGCTGGTGTGAATGACTTGATATGCATGTCACTGGACTCTATGAAGAGAGACATGACTCAGCTCTTGTATCCCAGGTGGGTATGTCCCCCGCCTTAAGCAGCATCCTACCTTCATGTAGGATGATGTCTCAGTACAGATAAAAAATGATTGATTTCAATAATTGGCTTAGTTTCTGGTGTCATTCTAAGGGGATCCAGTAATTGTCAGCCTGGGATGATATGGTCGCTAGACCACGATGCTTTGCCAGAGATGGTCTCCACCTGTCACTTCTGGACTTTCAACTACTGGCTAAGACTCTTGACTCCCCTATAGTGCCTTTTTTAGGCAATGTCACAAAAACAAAATTACTGACATAAAAATATCCTCAAAAAACAACCTTAAGGTTATGCTGCAAAATGCTTGGAGTGTAAATTAGAAACTCCACTGACTGGAAGTACACCTCACCTTGGATGATGCCGACATCTGTGCAGTCAGAGAGACCTGGTTCAAGGCCATGGAGAGCACCCCGGCCTTACCAGGATATAATTCCTTCCACACGTTCAGACCACAAAATGAACATGTGAAAACTAGAGGAGGAGGATTATCAGTATTCAGTAAAGATAAGTACACCTCCAGATTGGTTAAACAGAATGATTCTGTAGACTTACTCCATATGCAAATAACTATAAGAAAGAACCCTCTCCAAGTTATCATTAGTTATAGATCCCCCACCATGAACCGTGATATCCACACTGCCTACTTGGATCTATGTGAATCAATGAAAATACAACCAAACACCCTGGTTATGGGTGACTTTCACTACCTGTCTATAGATTGGGTAAATTATATGGGTACAAACATACTCGCCCAAAGGTTTTTGGACTTTGTTAACTTAAAAGCATCTGAGCAGATAGTTGGAACCTCCATAAGGGGCCCAAACATTCCAGATGTGGTATTCACCAGCATGATAAATGGTGCACCATCACAAGTGTGCAGCTCTTCCTAGTGAAGTCTCATCATAAATCAGTCTCTTTCGAAGCAACAGTAACATGAGCCCCCCGGAAAAATTAGGCAAAAAAAATTCTCTAAAGTCAACTACAATCTTTTACGAGAAGGAATTAATAGCTTCAATACTCCTGTCCCTACTGATGGTAAGGATGGCAAGGATACCAATACTGGGATATATACACCAATGCATTTTATAAACATCTATACAATTGTGTTAACTCAGCTGTTCCTGATAGGACCAAAGCAAGATCTTCAAGAAAAAACAAGCCTGCCTGGTGGTCATTAGCCATAAACAGGTTACATAATAAGAGAAAAAAATTGCTGTCTAAGAGCAAGAAGGAATGATCTCAGATTTGGAGGCACACCCTTCTCAGCTTGAACAAGCAAATAAGACATCTTGTAAAGTCTTCTAAAACTAACTACGAATCTAGATTAGCATCCCTAGCTAGGGGTAACCGTAAGGCATTCTTTAGCAACATCCAAAGCCTTAAAGGAAAAACCCAGATTTGCGCTGAACTGATATTGAATGGTGCCACATACACTTAACCAGTGGAAATAGCCAACCTGCTAGCAGGCAAGTTCAGTGAAAACGTCTGTCCCCTGCCACATATACCCCAAAGCATTCCTACCACTTACTGTATGCCTAGTATCTCTAAAGAGCAGGTTTTAACTACTCTCTCCAAGACCAAAAACATGGGGCCTATGGGACCTGATAACATCCCAGGCTGCGTTCTCAGTGGTGTAAAACAGGAGTTGGCAACACCATTTAGTACTCTTTTCAACCACAGCCTAAGCACTGATTTTGCCCATTCTGAATGAAAAACAGCTGCCATCATCCCCTTGCACAAGGGGGGGGTGCATCCACCAACCCTGGGAACTATAGAGCTATTAACCTAACCAGCCTTATCTGCAAGGAAATGGAGAGAATCATCATGGACCTTATCAACAAGGATATAGTAGACCTTCAAACACTTGACCTGACCCATTTTGGTTTTGTTAAGTGAAGATCCTTCCTGTTGAACCTGGTGGACTTCTTCGAGACTGTCACCAAAGCCCTGGACAAAGGCAAATCTGCATGTGGCCTTCCAAGACTTGGCCAAGGCCTTTGACACATGATTGCAGATCTGTACATATAATCATTTTCAAGGAGACCCATACCTTATTGTCCCCTTTGGCAAAGGAGAAGTCGCTGCAGATTACCATATTAATAACACCCTAAGCTCTAAATCAGTGGTGAGAGATTTTGGGCACATAGGGTGACAGCAACATTACTTTTGATCACCATGTATCCATGGTGGTAAGGAAGGCCTTCTACATTGCTCACCTTATAAGGAAGAGCATAGCTTCCAGAAAAAAAGAGGTTATAACCCCTCTGTACTCTTTCTCTCATCAGGCCAGTAATAGAGTACAATGCTCCCTTTGGTATGTACCTAAACGGGCACCTGCAACAACTGGAGAGATCTCAATGGTTCCTCAGAAAGAAAACTGAGGGCCTTCAGCACATGTCTTACATGGACAGACTGAAATCTCTGTCACTATTCTGTATCGTATAGACTACTCAGAGATGACCTATGCCTTGCATACAGAGCAACCTCTGATCCTGCCTTAATGGAAGTGCTGCACTTTTATAAATCAAATGGTACATGATTCACTCGTTCTAGGGACCTTAACATAGCTTGTGACATCAACAAGACTTACTGGAGAGACAGATATGTCTCCCAGAGGTTGCCTTTCCTCTGGACTAAACTTTCAGTGCAGGTTAAACAGGGCCCCTCAATAACTCTTTTTAAGCTTAACTTGGATGATTAGATGGGAAACCGCAAATTCATCCCAGGAGTTTCACTTGTGTCCTTCTTGGATAGGGTCAGTTGGTGCTTATTTAGATCTGCTTATAACATAGACCTTATCTCTAGACTCTTAATGGAACATTGGTTGAACTTGGCTAGGCTTGTAAGGGCCGTAGGGCCATTAGCCTAATAACCTCCAATGAATCTAACTTTGCCTGCTTCTCAGACAGCTGTAATGATATTGTCTTGCTAATGGAAGCTGCATTAGCAACAGATCACTTCATTAATATGTTATGCTAATGAGTGTTCCCTGTGCATGAGCAATGAGGCAAAAATGATCATGAATTTCCCCAGAAAATCCCCACAGAGCAGTTGTGCAACCTGCAGACTTTCCATCTGTGTCACCTGTAACCTTTCCACTGAGACTGTTGCCTTGAAGACAATGCCTCAATGAGAAATAAACAGTTCTGATGAGTCAGAGCGTAAGAACTCTATGAAATACTCCATTTTTTTCCCATCTCCAGACAGCACTTTTAAACCTCCACCTTTTTTTTTTCTTTATTGTATGTTGAGAGACATCATAGATGGGCCTGCACATATAGTAATTGTATAGCATCTGTGCTTAGCTGACATGACCAACTGAATATTTAGGAAACAACACATCAAACCTGTGTACAAATGTTTCTAAAGTATGATTCAGAATTGCCCACAATAGGAAATAGTTATGATATTGCTCAATACAAGCCATTTCTAGACAGTGGTGTTGAGAATGGCAAAAGCTGTGCTGTGCAGTGTTGTACTCAGTTGCTTGTTCACGCCAGCAGAACTTATGAGTATGCATTTCACAGACATGCTCATTTGCCATTTTGTTAGCACAATTTACATACTTTATTTTAATGACAAGTTAATAAACATACCATGCGAACTGTTTTGTGTGTGCCCTCACACGTCTATATCACAACATCGACAGCTTAGGTTCTCGAATCCTAAAACATCGACACCTAAGCGTCGAAAGCTAACAATAACGAACAGCCACATCATCAAATTCTTTCCTCGGGAAAGAATTCGGGTGGCTGGCCGTAAACAAAATAAACAAACACACCCAAACATAGTGGGGGGCTATCCCCCCCAACTAAATATACCACCTCCAAGATTGCTCTACATTGGGGAAAGGGGAAATCCCTGATAACGGCCATGCAAATTCTTTCCCGAGGAAAGAATTCAATGATGTGGCCTTTTGCAATTGTAAGCTTTCAGCACTTAGGTGTCAGTGATTAAGCATTTGACAATCAAAGCTGTCGACAATTCAATAGGAACCCGCCCTCACTGTATTTATGAAATATGATGGCATGTCACCACCCTAACACATTCACACTTGTATGAAAAAAAGAAAATTTTACACACTCAGAATGCTAAATCTTTTCTCCCAAAATAAAACTGCTCACCTGAATTAACCCCTTAGGGATGAACTGCATCATTATTGGGATGGCAATAAATAAATGAAAGAATAAAGGAGTAAAACACAGACATATGTTAGAGAACAGACTTATCAGTGTGTTTCAAGAGACTGCACCCTTTCTTGCACCATTTTTACCCACTAAATCAATTTTCAGTTACATGATGGATTACGCACCTGGAATGTTTTTGAATTTGTCAGAAATAACATTTGATGGTCTTTTACAGCCTTTAAGAATAATATTTTAAAGTACTTAATTATGTATTCATAAATGCAAGGGTGTGACACAAGTGAGGATGTGTGTGCAAAAAACAAAAAAAAAATGGCAGTAACTGCTTCCTATGAAAGTGGACTGCACCCGCTGGTCTAAAATGGATTATTGCTACAGTTAAACTGTGAATGCATGTTTTGTTTAATTGTTACATCTTTTCCAGCATCCTAACTATTTACTTTGTTGAATATTTCTCAGTTCTTGTGGGTGTCCGTTCTGATTATCTCTCTGGAGTCTGGAATCTCGGTAGGGGACTGAAACCTGATCTTCTACAAGTGGTGCAGACAGAGAACATTGCAACATGCATAAATGTCAGGTAAAAACTTCCATTGAAAACATTTCTTGTTTATGTAAGAGACAGTATATATCAAGGAACTTGAAGAATACTGTAATACCATCTTGGACACTTTTTTTATTTCAGTTTTGTTCCCTTAATGAATGATTCTTACATTTATTCTGAAAAGAAGTATGCAGGCAGTTTAGTTTATATTTTGAATGTTATATTTCAACTTCAGTGCTAAGTTTATGTAATCTGATGTCTGTTTCATTCCTCCTAGCGAATGAGTTACCGATCCAACCTTTGGATCCAACTCTGCCGCATTTCTACAGACTAGGCTCCAAGTCTCTAGATCCTCCCTCTTCCCACAATGCTCTACCCTTTGCCCAGCCTCCTCAGATCTCATTCGCCACCAGCTGTGTCAGATGTGATTCCTTCAGTTTCAAGCAGTTAGGAATATTATCTTCATCGTTTTTCAGCTAAGTTAAGTTTAAATATCATCTCTGCTTTACTTTCTGTCTTCTTCCCCTTCCTTTAGTCCTTTCACAGCATCAGGGACCTTAGTATTGCTCCTTGCTTTCTTTCTTTCAAGGGACTCGCTCCTTTTTCCCCTCAGCTGTATCTTACTAGTTTAAACAAAAAAAAAAAATCTTTTATTTTCTTCTCTTTTCGGTAGCTTTAGTATGTGCTTGCCTGTATGTGTGTAGCTGCTCTTTTGGTTGGGCTTGCTGTCTCTGTGTGAGTTTGTGTGTGTATGTGCTTAGGTCTTGCTAATCACTATGTTGGGAAACCGACTGGATTCAAACATTGTGCCGAATGTGGGCTTCTTCAGAGCTGCCTTCTAAACTTCTCAAGCCCTCGAATCTGACTTTCCAGGATCCAACGTCCTCCTCTGCTCCTGCAGGCCCGAAACCCTCCTTGGATCTGACCTGTGCTCCTATCTCCAAGAGCTCTCCAAGACTATCTTACTCCACTTCGGATCCAAAAGCTCGAAGTTGGACCCCAGAGCTCTCGATGAGCCTGGAATCGCCTACCCTGCCCTTCACTGTTCTGCAGACACCCTCTAGGCACCCCAGACCAACCACAGTGGCTTCCTCAAGTTCTTTCAGGAGCTTGTCAGAAATCAGTGTGGACAGGATGATAAGGAAGATCCCTAAGACTCCACTCCAGATCTGCTGTTAGTGATACAGATAATAGGCAAGAGGGGGCTGGAATTTATTGGAAAAACTGGCAAAGGAGCCAAGGTATTGGAAGCAAATAACTAGAAAAAGAAAGGTAATAGAATGAGAGGAGGCCAAGAATTTATTTGGTCTGCAGGTTAGAGATTGCCTTCCCTATCAAGGATTGATATCTGAGTATAGGCAGAGAGAAAGAAGTAGGGGGGTCCTAAATGAAAGACCAGCACTGGTAGAGTTCTTAATAAAATCTAGAACAGAGGCTGCCATTAAAACATGAGTAATTCATAGAGCATGTAAATTATTGCATGATAATTATAAGAATCAATTAGGAGAGCTTAGAAAGTACTGGGAAGAGAGACTGGATAAGCAGTTCACAAAGAGACAATGGGGAGATATATGTTGTTGTTTGTCTTTTGGCTTTTCCCGGTAAGGGGTCGCCACAGCGGAACTCCTGTCCGCTAATGATTGGCAGTAGATTTTTATGGTGCCGAGTTGCCAGCCCGACACCCATTCACACATGTCTTTCGGAGGCCACTCAACCACGGGGAGGACATGCAGACTCCACACAGAAGGCACTCCCCATACACTAGCTGAGAATCGAACGGGAGAACCTCTTGCTGTGAGGCAACAACGCAACCGTATATCTCTGAAATATGCAACAAAAGTCTAGAAGATTTAAGATCTTTGCCTGGAAGTGTTTACATAGGTATTTTTATACCCCAAGTAGACTCCAAAGAATTTTTCCTCAGGTGAATAGCAAATGTTGGAAATACGAAGGGCAAGAAAGAGGTGACTGGGAACATAATTTTTGGGAGTATAATGAGCTGGCTGACTTTTGGGATTCCCTGAGAACTGCTCTGTCGGAGATGCTAGGTGAGCAGATTGGATTGACTAGGGAGATGATTTTTTTTGAGCTATGATACAGAATCTGAATTCTCTAGACATAGTAAAGCCTTGCTGAGTCTAATTATGGTGGCTGCCAAAAAAAGCAATTACTAGAAAATGGAAATCAAAGTCTAGACCAATAGTTAATATAGTAACATAGATAAAACAACTGGAATTGAGATTTTTAGAAAAGGGATGGAGCAAACTACATAGAAAAAAAATGGGAATTGTGGGAACAGTATATGCAGAGAAGGAACAAGGTTTAAGAGGCAGGATTTGAATGAGCCATATAATGCTTAACTGACAATGACTGGATAGATTATAAATGATCTATAATGTTTGCAACTGCAGTGGTGTCAATGTTTGCTTTTCATTTATATGAATGTACGATTGCCAATGCCATATGTGGTAATTTAATAAAGATATTTATTGAAGAAAAAAAAAGACACTGATCCAGATGGTTTTGCCTTCTCCATCCCCTCTGGGATCTGTGAGTGTGCCCATTATCATGCAGTCTTCTTCTCGAAATCGACTACCGGCATTGGAGCCCCAGGACCATGACCACACGGGAGTGTCTGTGTTGGATATGTGGAACTGTTATCCTGTACTCCGAAAGTTGCTCTGACTACCTCTGCTCAGATCTGTTCAGATCAGAGTGGGTCTCAGATCTGGGCTGTTGCCATTGGATCCTAGTGGAGGGCTGTAGATCAGACTTTGTCGGATCCGTCCCTTCCTCCTGAGGCTTCAGTGCTCAGCAAATCAGATCTGCTTCGGACTGGGAGCCAGGGGTTGGAGGTTCTTGTCTTCTCTGTTGCTTCTGCTCCGGGGGAGCTGGGCAGGGACTCTTCGGGCCCTTCGGTTTTCCAGATCATAGAAAGGGCCTTCTCTTCCGTTAGAGATATGACTTTTTAAAGCTACAATCCTTCCTGCCAGCTCCAATTGGATCAGAGACCTTAGCCTATCATTCCTCTCCAGGGTCAGCCTGCCCTGAAGGACCACCGAGCTCTCCCACCAGAGGGAGCCCCTTCTTCTTCTGAGATCTCTCCTGAACCTCCTACGAAGGGGATCCCTCATAAGAAGACATGCAGTAGGAGGCACATGGACTCCCCACTGGAGTCCCTCACTGAGGAACACAGACTTTGATGAGAGCGAAGGATCCCCAGATCACCACCGGAGGACGTATCCTTCGGATACATTTTGGAGATCTTGAAGCAGAGAGGTGGTTGGCCAGCCCAAACTCCTTCTCCTGAAGAGGCTATGTTTTTGGAGACTTTCGCAGCAGGCCCATCTGCTTCTTTGTTGATACCCCAGGTGGAAGAACTCGTAGATTTTGTGCCTCACTGAGCCTGGATGGAGCTGGATACAACAGAACCAATCCCAAAATGAGCACATAAGTTCTTATCCCCTCCCGAAGACCGACTGCACTGGACCAAGGGTATACCAGTTGAATGCCATGGTTGTGGCGGCAGCCACCAAGAAGAAGTTAGCTGAGCAGAGCTCCTCTGTCCATCCTCTGAACAGGGAGTCCAGAGTGCTGGACAGATTTAGTAAGAGCGTTTACACCTCAGCCATCTTCTTTCTGAGAGCATTAAATTACTTGGCACACTTTACCTGATTGCAGAGATTTGATCAAAGAACTCTCAGACTCTAGCTGAGACCATGTCGACAGCGGACTTCGAGAAAGTATCCCCTGACTGGCTACTTTTGCCTCCCTGTCTAATTCAATCCATGAGGCTAATCTCCCATGCCATGGAGGGTGCCTCATGGGCAGCTGGCTGAGGCATTGCTATTTGACGTCATGGCTGGATGAGGCTGTGTGACTTTCTGGAACCCTTCAAGGCATCCTTTGTTAGTACTCCCTTTGATGGCTCCACTTTGTTTGGGCCCTCTGTTAAAGATACCCTTACTCACAGTGAGCAGGAAGGGAAGACCCTATCTGCCATTGAAGTCAAGTTTTCTACCCCTCACTGGATCTTCTCAAGAAACCAACAAGGTGGCAAGAAGACTTGGTTTGTGAAATCCCAACGGTCATTTCAGGATCACCGTGGAGATTGTTTCTCCAAAGCAGAGGGGGAAGTTTTAATGGCAGATGTCACCCTAGGGACAGAGGGGGACTGCAGAATCAAGGCTTCAGAGAGTCCCTCTCTGACAGGCCCTTTCAGCTCTACTGAAGCACTGTCCAACTGCTGCACTTTGAAGGCAGTCGGGGGTTGATTTTTCTCTGCACCCAGATGCCTGGACCTCTTTAACAAGAAACAATTGGATGCTAAATGTCATATCCAGGGTTACTATATTCCTTTTTTACGTCATCCACCAGAGTCTCAAAAGAAATGCTCCGATGTTCCACCCAGTCAGAGGGAGTGTGCAATGATTCAAAAACTGCTGCAAAAATGAGTCATCCATGAGATCCCGGGCAATCAAAGAGGATTCGGAACTTACTCCTGCTTCTGTTCAGTGACAAAATGAACCGAGAATCTCAGACCCATTTTAGATCCAAGCAATCTGAATTTGTTTGTAAAGAAAGGGAAGCTCTGTTTTTGCAGAAGGACAATTGGATGTGCTCAACAGACTTGCAGGATGCATGCTATCACATCAAAATAGACGCTCCAGGAGTGATCTGCGCTTTAGGCTGGGAACCAGTCACTGCAAATTCAGAGTTCTGCCTTTTGGTCTCACCACAGGCCTCTGGGTGTCTACCAAATGCATGGCAGTAGTCGCATCCCATCTCAGGCTAAAAGGATTCCAGGTGTTTCCATATGTGGATGACTGGCTTCTCACTGCTCCAACTAGGCATCACCTTCTTCAGGCCAGAAGTTACCTGTTAAAAATATCCATTCCTTTGGGTATCATCATAAATCTACAGAAATCAAATCTAATTTCAGTGCAGAATTTGGAATTCGTTGGGTCACTTCTAGACACCCCGAATCAGAAAGCATCACTACCATCCCATCACATAGAAGGTCTGTGGGAACATGTTCATATAATTCTCAATCTTCCTACACCTACAGCTAGGTTAGTACTTAAAGCTCTTGGGTCTATGGCAGTGTCCATTACCCTTGTCCCATTAGCAAGGTTCTTTATACGAGTACTTCAGTGGACTCTGGATGTTCAGTGGTCTGTTCTCAAACAACCTCTCTCTGCTCCTATAAAATTGACTCCAATTTGCAGAAAGGGTCTTTGATGGTGGCTTCTTTCAGACAATCTGTCGATTGGCAGGCCTTTCCTTTTCCTGTCCCCCTCAGCCACAGTGACCACGGATACTTCCCAGTTGGGGTGGAAGGGGCATTTCCAGGGAATGATGGTCCAAGGTACGTGGACTCACTTAGAGACCAGATTGCACATCAGTGTTCCAGAGATGAGGGCAGTCCTCCTTATGTTGCAAGCCTTTCAGGAAGCCCTCCCTGTTGGGATGATTGCATTTCATACAGACAACATGTCGATAGTCTGGTACATCAACAAACAGGGGGAAACCCATTCATATCCATTGTGCATTGAGGCCATGAGGGTCTGGGAGTAGGCAATATCTTTAGACTGCTTTCTGCTTGCAACTCACATACTGGGGAAGTCCAGCATTCATGCAGACAAACTCAGCAGGTCAGTTCTGACCCCTCACGAGTGGGCCGTCAATCAGTCAGTAGTGGACTTGATATTCAGCTGTTGGGGCCAACCTTTACTGCGACCTATTCATCTCCCCTTACAAGAACAAATGCAGCAGGTACAGTACTCTGATCCCCCCCCCCTTATGGGGGAGTCCTTGAGGGATGCCCTAGTTCACAATTGGCCGTAGGTCTCCTCTATGCTTACTCTCCCCTACCCCTAATCCTCAAGTTTCTAAAGCAAAATGGCTGAAGACCTCAGTGATCGTCATTGCCCTGTATTGGCCTCATCAGATTTGGTTTCCCCGTCCTCTGGTCTTATCTGAAATATCCTCCATTGATACTAGACCCAGACAGGATTTCTTCCTTCACCCTTCAGAGGGTGAAGGAAGAGATCCCGCACCCTTCAGGGGGTTATCATCCAAATCTAAGCATCCTCAAACTAACCACTCGGTTTTTCCAATTCTAGATATTGTACAGAGGTCTGGGCTTACTTCTTGCATTCGAGACACTGTGTTGGTCTCCAAGAAGCCTTTTACCAAAAGGGTTTATAGAAGTAAGTGGTAAAGGTTCACTTACTGAGCGTGCAAGAAAATTGATCCTTTTTCAGCTTCATTGCATGCTATCCTGTCCTTTCTAGCCTCACTTTTTCGGGATGGCGCTAGTTATTCTACCATTAAACTTACATTGACTGCTATTTCAAATTTTCACTCTGGGAATTTGTTTGGTTCTCCTGTTACGTCTAGGTTATGAAAGGCCTTCATGAAGGGTATTTTTCTTCTCCGTACTCCGGTTAAAGATCATTGCCCTTCGTGGGATCTTGTTATCGTTCTTCAAGGCCTAACACAGAAACTCTTTGAACTTTCCAGTGACTGATTTGAAATTTCTTTCCTGGAAAACTGTATTTGTGGTGGCTATCACTTCTGCCCAAAAGGATTTCGGAACTCCAAGCTCTGTCCATGAAACCTCCTTACATAATTTTTCATACAGATAGTCTCCCTTCATATCAACCTTTCCTTTATGCCTAAGGTGGCCACTGAGGTTAACTTGAATCAGTCTATTCAAATACCAGTTTTCTTTCCCAGTTTTTCTAACAATGGAGAACAGTTACTGCAGCTTTTAACCATACATAGGCAACTATGTTTTTAACTCCATAGAACAAAACCGTTTAGAAAGACCAAACAGTTGTTTGTATCCTTCTCAGCCAATTGCCTAGACCAAACAGTTTTGAAAGTAACTCTTGATAAATGGATTACAAGTTGCATCTCTACAGTTTTCTCTAGAAGTGGCCTTCAGTTACCCTCCCAAAGCCCATTCAACCAGATCTATAGCTACGTCATCAACGTTTTCCTTTAGAACCTCCATTGATGATATTTGTGCTGTATATCCCTGGTCTAAAGTTCATACCTTTCTGACTCATTACAAATTGGATGTCATTTCCAGGAACCGTACTTTCTTTGGTTCTGCTGTGCTTTGGCATATCCTTCCTTGATGCCACCTAAGGGTCATTTGTAGCTGTGAACTCTGACCCATTCGTGAGGTGGAATGAAAGGGACATCAGATTTGTAAGTTACATACTTACCATAACTTGGTATCTGTGTTCTCTTCTTTCATTCATCCTCACCCCCCCCCCCCCAGCCATCCCCTCCTTGTGGCTCCTGGCAGATCTCAGGAATGATAGGGAACATCTGTTCCCTGTTTGAGCCTCTAGTTCTTTTTTTATTCTGTTATGTAGTAGTTGTTGTTTCTTCCTATGGGAATTTTTTTTGCGGGCAGTAACCTCAATTTGAGGAGGCTGGGCAAAGGGTAAAACATTGTGGGAAGAGGACGAAGCTCAAGACTTGAAGACTACTCTGTAGAAATGTGGCTGAGTCGGAGTCGTAACCCATTCATGAGGATGAATGAAAGAAGACAACACAGATACCAAGTTATGGTAAGTACATAACTTAAAAATGTTGTTTTATTTTGTGCATGTAAGTAGGCTAGAACACATCAGCTCATTTTCATCCACTAATAATTAATCAAAACTTGAATATGTATGTATATGTGTGTATGCATGCATGCGTATATCTGTATATCAATAAATATGTATGCATATATATAAATGCATGTGTGTGTGTGTGTGTGTGTGTGTGTGTGTGTGTATATATATATATATATATATATATATATATATATATATATATATATATATATACTTTTACTATCAAATAGTCAAAGTTCAGAATGTAAAGCTGTCATAATGTAGACTCATATTAGATAAATTCAGATCGGGAAAGCATTCACATGGTCGAAAATCACACTTTTCAACATTTTTGACCATTTTCAGCTTTTTTTGTGAAACCAAACCCAGTGTAATTATACACTACTTACCCTCTTAACAGAAACTGGTCAGTATGAAACTAAGCTAGGTGTGGGGCTTTGACCCGCACACCCCCAGCTATATATTCTAACAGGATCGCACTACAGTGGGGTAAAGGGCATATACACTGCCACTAGTATGTTCAAATGAAATGAAATGTGGTGTACTGCATTTTTGCAATTTGAGCTTTTGGTGATGACAATGAAGTGATCAAGTTCATTTATTTGAATCGCGTTGCACATTCAACAATCTGAATGGGTGTTTATGACAGTCAACTAAAGGATTTTCACATATATGATATTCAGGTATGTGACTTTAAACTATTGGCCTTTCAACCATTTGATAGTAAACCATATACACACACACACACACACACACACACACACACACACACACACACACACACACACATATATATCTATATATCTATCTATATATATATATATATATATATATCTATATATCTATATATCTATATATATATATATATATATATTTTT